>NW_028149428.1:0-74571 GCF_964270895.1 Podarcis filfolensis
TCTCAAAATGGTGCCAAACTGTTGCAAATTCTCCCCTGAAAGGTTTGGTGGTGGAAACAGAAGCCTTTTCATAATACAAAATCAAATCAGCCCTCGAAGACAAAGCCTGTGAAAAAAAAATTTCTATGCCCCGGGGTCACAATCTCAGCAAAAAATCTGAAATTCTCCAATTCTCTCAAAAATGGTGCCTAACTGTTGCAAATTCTCCCCTGAAAGGTTTGGTGGTGGAAACAGAAGCCTTTTTTTCATAGGAAATGAAATCAGCCCTCGAAGACAAAACCTGTGGGGGAAAAAATTTCTAAGCAAAAATCAGAAATTCTCCAATTCTCTCAAAAATGGTGCCAAATTGTTGCAAATTCTCCCCTGAAAGATTTGGCGGTGGAAGCAGAAGCCTTTTCATAATAGGAAATGAAATCAGCCCTCGAAGACAAAACTTGTGAAAAAAATTTTTGCTAAGCCGCGGGGTCACAATTTGAGGAAAAATCTGAAATTCTCCAATTCTCTCAAAAATGGTGCCAAACTGTTGCAAATCCTCCCCTGAAAGGTTTGGCGGAGGAAACAGAAGCCTTTTCATAATAGGAGATGAAATCAGCCCTTGAAGACAAAACCTGTGAAAAAATTTTTTCTAAGCCCCGGGGTCGCAATTTCAGCAAAAGTCTGAAATTCTCCAATTCTCTCAAAAATGGTGCCAAATTGTTGCAAATTCTCCCTTGAAAGGTTTGGCGGTGGAAACAGAAGCCTTTTTATCATAGGAAATGAAATCAGCCCTCGAAGACAAAACCTGTGAAAAAAAATTTTTTAAGCCCCGGGGTCACAATTTGAGCAAAAATCTGAAATTCTCCAATTCTCTCAAAAATTGTGCCAAACTGTTGCAAATTCTCCCCTGAAAGGTTTGGCGGAGGAAACAGAAGCCTTTTCATAATAGGAGATGAAATCAGCCCTCGAAGACAAAACCTGTGAAAAAAAAATTTCTAAGCCCCGGGGTAAAACTTCTGCAAAAATCTGAAATTCTCCAATTCTCTCAAAAATGGTGCCAAACTGTTGCAAATTCTGCCCTGAAAGGTTTGGCGGTGGAAACAGAAGCCTTTTTATCATAGGAAATGAAATCATCCCTCGAAGACAAAGCCTGTGAAAAAAAAAAATTCTAAGTCCCGGGGTCACAATTTGAGCAAAAATCTGAAGTTCACCAATTCTCTCAAAAATGGGGCCAAACTGTTGCAAATTCTCCGCTGAAAGGTTTGGCGGTGGAAACAGAAGCCTTTTTATCATAGGAAATGAAATCAGGCCTCCAAGACAAAACCTGCGGGAAAATTTTTTTCTAAGCCCCGGGGTCACAATTTCAGCAAAAATATGAAATTCACCAATTCTCTCAAAAATGGTGCCAAACTGTTGCAAATTCTCCTCTGAAAGGTTTGGCGGTGGAAAAAGAAGCCTTTTTATCATAGGAAATGAAATCAGCCCTCGAAGACAAAACCTGTGGGAAAAATTTTTTCTAAGCCCCGGGGTCACAATTTCAGCAAAAAATCTGAAATTCTCCAATTCTCTCAAAAATAGTGCCAAACTGTTGCAAATTCTCCCCTTAAAGGTTTCGCGGGGGAAACAGAAGCATTTTCATAATACAAAATGAAATCAGCCCTCAAAGACAAAGCCTGTGAAAAAAATTTTTGCCAAGCCCTGGGGTGACAATTTCAACAAAAAATCTGAAATTCTCCAATTCTCTCAAAAATTGTGCCAAACTGTTGCAAATTCTCCCCTGAAAGGTTTGGCGGAGGAAACAGAAGCCTTTTTATCATAGGAAATGAAATCAGCCCTCGAAGACAAAACCTGTGGGGAAAAAAATTTCTAAGCCCCGGGGTTACAATTTCAGCAAAAATCTGAAATTCTCCAATTCACTCAAAAATGGTGCCAAACTGTTGCAAATTCTCCCCTGAAAGGTTTGGCGGTGGAAACAGAAGCCTTTTTATCATAGGAAATGAAATCAGCCCTCGAAAATTTAAGCTGTGGAAAAAAAGATTTCTAAGCCCCGGGGTCACAATTTCAGCAAAAATCTGAAATTCTCTATTTCACTCAAAAATGGTGCCAAACTGTTGCAAATTCTCCCCTGAAAGGTTTGGCGGTGGAAACAGAATCCTTTTTATCATAGGAAATGAAATCAGCCCTTGAAGACAATACCTTTGGGGGGAAAAATTTCTAAGCCCCGGGGTCACAATTTCAGCAAAAAATCTGAAATTCTCCAATTCTGTCAAAAATGGTGCCAAACTGTTCAAATTCTCCCCTGAAAGGTTTGGCGGTGGAAACAGAATCCTTTTTATCATAGGAAATGAAATCAGCCCTCGAAGACAAAACCTGTGAAAAAATTTTTTTCCAAGCCCCGGGGTCACAATTTCAGCAAAAAATCTGAAATTCTCCAATTCTCTGAAAAATGGTGCCAAACTGTTGAAAATTCTCGCCTGAAAGGTTTGGCGGTGGAAACAGAAGCCTTTTTATCATTGGAAATGAAATCAGCCCTTGAAGACAAAACCTGTGGGGAAAAAAATTCTAAGCCCCGGGGTCACAATTTCAGCAAAAATCTGAAATTCTTCAATTCTCTCAATAATGGTGCCAAACTGTTGCAAATTCTACCCTGAATGGTTTGGCGGTGGAAACAGAAGCCTTTTTATCATATGAAATGAAATCAGCCCTCGAAGACAAAACCTTTGAAAAAAAAAATTTCTAAGGAAAAATCTGAAATTCTCCAATTCTCTCAAAAATGGTGCCAAACTGTTGCAAATTCTCCCCTGAAAGGTTTGGTGGTGGAAACAGAACATTTTCGTAATAGGAAATGGAATCAGCCCTCGAATACAAAACCTGTGAAAAAAAAATTTCTAAGCCCCGGGGTCACAATTTCAGCAAAAATCTGAAATTCTCCAATTCACTCAAAAATGGTGCCAAACTGTTGCAAATTCTGCCCTGAAAGGTTTTGCGGTGGAAACAGAAGCCTTTTCATCATAGGAAATGAAATCAGCCCTCGACAATTTAAGCTGTGGGAAAAAAAATTTCTAAGCCCCGGGGTCACAATTTGAGCAAAAATCTGAAATTCTCCAATTTTCTCAAAAATGGTACCTAACTGTTGCAAATTCTCCCTTGAAAGGTTTGGCGGTGGAAACAGAAGCCTTTTTATCATAGGAAATGAAATCAGCCCTCAAAGACAAAACCTGTGGAAAAAAAAAATTCTAAGCCCCGGGGTCACAATTTCAGTAAAAATCTGAAATTCTCCAATTCTCTCAAAAATGGTGCCAAACTGTTGCAAATTCTCCCCTGAAAGGTTTGGCGGTGGAAACAGAATCCTTTTTATCATAGGAAATGAAATCAGGCCTTGAAGACAAAACCTTTGGGGGGAAAAATTTCTAAGCCCCGGGGTCACAATTTCAGCAAAAAATCTGAAATTCACCAATTCTGTCAAAAATGGTGCCAAACTGTTCAAATTCTCCCCTGAAAGGTTTGGCGGTGGAAACAGAATCCTTTTTATCATAGGAAATGAAATCAGCCCTCGAAGACAATACCCTTGGGGAAAAAAATTTCTAAGCCCCAGGGTCACAATTTCAGCAAAAAATCTGAAATTTTCCAATTCTCTCAAAAATGGTGCCAAACTGTTGCAAATTCTCCCCTGAAAGGTTTCGCGGTGAAAACAGAAGCCTTTTCATAATACAAAATGAAATAAGCCCTCGAAGACAAAGCCTGTGAAAAAAATTTTTTCCAAGCCCCGGGGTCACAATTTCAGCAAAAAATCTGAAATTCTCCAATTCTCTGAAAAATGGTGCCAAACTGTTGAAAATTCTCGCCTGAAAGGTTTGGCGGTGGAAACAGAAGCCTTTTTATCATTGGAAATGAAATCAGCCCTCGAAGACAAAACCTGTGGGGAAAAAAATTCTAAGCCCCGGGGTCACAATTTCAGCAAAAATCTGAAATTCTTCAATTCTCTCAAAAATGGTGCCAAACTGTTGCAAATTCTACCCTGAATGGTTTGGCGGTGGAAACAGAAGCCTTTTTATCATATGAAATGAAATCAGCCCTCGAAGACAAAACCTTTGAAAAAAAAAATTTCTAAGCAAAAATCTGAAATTCTCCAATTCTCTCAAAAATGGTGCCAAACTGTTGCAAATTCTCCCCTGAAAGGTTTGGTGGTGGAAACAGAACATTTTCGTAATAGGAAATGGAATCAGCCCTCGAATACAAAACCTGTGAAAAAAAATTTTCTAAGCCCCGGGGTCACAATTTCAGCAAAAATCTGAAATTCTCCAATTCACTCAAAAATGGTGCCAAACTGTTGCAAATTCTGCCCTGAAAGGTTTTGCGGTGGAAACAGAAGCCTTTTCATCATAGGAAATGAAATCAGCCCTCGACAATTTAAGCTGTGGGAAAAAAAATTTCTAAGCCCCGGGGTCACAATTTGAGCAAAAATCTGAAATTCTCCAATTTTCTCAAAAATGGTACCTAACTGTTGCAAATTCTCCCTTGAAAGGTTTGGCGGTGGAAACAGAAGCCTTTTTATCATAGGAAATGAAATCAGCCCTCAAAGACAAAACCTGTGGAAAAAAAAAATTCTAAGCCCCGGGGTCACAATTTCAGTAAAAATCTGAAATTCTCCAATTCTCTCAAAAATGGTGCCAAACTGTTGCAAATTCTCCCCTGAAAGGTTTGGTGGTGGAAACAGAAGCCTTTTCATCATAGGAAATGAAATCAGCCCTCGAAGGCAAAACCTGTGGGGAAAAAATTTCTAAGCCCCGGGGTCACAATTTCAGCAAAAATCTGAAATTCTCCAATTCACTCAAAAATGGTGCCAAACTGTTGCAAGTTCTCCCCTGAAAGGTTTGGCGGTGGAAACAGAAGCCTTTTATTCATAGGAAATGAAATCAGGCCTTGAAGACAAAACCTGTGAAAAAAATTTTTCTAAGCCCCGGGGTCACAATTTCAGCAAAAGTCTGAAATTCTCCAATTCTCTCAAAAATGGTGCCAAATTGTTGCAAATTCTCCCCTGAAAGGTTTGTCGGTGGAAACAGAAGCCTTTTTATCACAGGAAATGAAATCAGCCCTCGACAATTTAAGCTGTGGAAAAAAAAATTTCTAAGCAAAAATCTGAAATTCTCCAATTCTCTCAAAAATGGTGCCTAACTGTTGCAAATTCTCCCTTGAAAGGTTTGGCGGTGGAAACAGAAGCCTTTTTATCATAGGAAATGAAATCAGCCCTCAAAGACAAAACCTGTGGGGGAAAAAATTCTAAGTCCTGGGGTCACAATTTCAGTAAAAATCTGAAATTCTCCAATTCTCTCAAAAATGGTGCCAAACTGTTGCAAATTCTCCCCTGAAAGGTTTGGCGGTGGAAACAGAAGCCTTTTTATCATAGGAAATGAAATCAGCCCTCGAAGACAAAACCTGTGGGGAAAAAATTTTCTCACAATTTCAGCAAAAATCTGAAATTCTCCAATTCTCTCAAAAAAGGTGCCAAATTGTTGCAAATTCTCCCCTGAAATGTTTGTTGGTGGAAACAGAAGCCTTTTTATCATAGGAAATGAAATCAGCCCTCGAAGACAAAACCTGTGGGAAAAAAAATTTCTAAGCCCCGGGGTCACAATTTGAGCAAAAATCTGAAATTCTCCAATTCTCTCAAAAATGGTGCCAAACTGTTGCAAATTCTCCCCTGAAAGGTTTGGCGGTGGAAACAGAAGCCTTTTTATCACAGGAAATGAAATCAGCCCTCGAAGACAAAACCTGTGGAAAAAAATTTTCTAAGCCCCGGGGTCACAATCTCAGCAAAAATCTGAAATTCTCCAATTCTCTCAAAAATGGTGCCAAAGGGTTGCAAATTCTCCCCTGAAAGGTTTGGTGGTGGAAACAGAAGCCTTTTTATCATAGGAAATGAAATCATCCCTCGAAGACAAAGCCTGTGAAAAAATTTTTTTCTAAGCCCCGGGGTCACAATTTGAGCAAAAATCTGAAATTCACCAATTCTCTAAAAAATGGTGCCAAACTGTTCCAAATTCTCCCCTGAAAGGTTTGGCGGTGGAAACAGAATCCTTTTTATCATAGGAAATGAAATCAGCCCTCGAAGACAATACCTTTGGGGGAAAAAATTTCTAAGCCCCGGGGTCACTATTTCAGCAAAAAATCTGAAATTCTCCAATTCTCTCAAAAATGGTGCCAAACTGTTGCAAATTCTCCCCTGAAAGGTTTGGCGGTGGAAACAGAAGCCTTTTCATAATAGGAAATGAAATCAGCCCTCGAAGACAAAACCTGTGGAAAAAAATTTTCCTAAGCCGCGTGGTCACAATTTCAGCAAAAATCTGAAATTCTCCAATTCTCTCAAAAATGGTGCCAAACTGTTGCAAATTCTCCCCTGGAAGGTTTCGCGGTGGAAACAGAATCCTTTTTATCATAGGAAATGAAATCAGCCCGCGAAGACAATACCTTTGGGGGAAAAAATTTCTAAGCCCCGGGGTCACAATTTCAGCAAAAAATCTGAAATTCACCAATGCTGTCAAAAATGGTGCCAAACTGTTCAAATTCTCCCCTGAAAGGTTTGGCGGTGGAAACAGAATCCTTTTTATCATAGGAAATGAAATCAGCCCTCGAAGACAATACCCTTGGGGAAAAAAATTTCTAAGCCCCAGGGTCACAATTTCAGCAAAAAATCTGAAATTTTCCAATTCTCTCAAAAATGGTGCCAAACTGTTGCAAATTCTCCCCTGAAAGGTTTCGCGGTGAAAACAGAAGCCTTTTCATAATACAAAATGAAATAAGCCCTCGAAGACAAAGCCTGTGAAAAAAATTTTTTCCAAGCCCCGGGGTCACAATTTCAGCAAAAAATCTGAAATTCTCCAATTCTCTGAAAAATGGTGCCAAACTGTTGAAAATTCTCGCCTGAAAGGTTTGGCGGTGGAAACAGAAGCCTTTTTATCATTGGAAATGAAATCAGCCCTCGAAGACAAAACCTGTGGGGAAAAAAATTCTAAGCCCCGGGGTCACAATTTCAGCAAAAATCTGAAATTCTTCAATTCTCTCAAAAATGGTGCCAAACTGTTGCAAATTCTACCCTGAATGGTTTGGCGGTGGAAACAGAAGCCTTTTTATCATATGAAATGAAATCAGCCCTCGAAGACAAAACCTTTGAAAAAAAAAATTTCTAAGCAAAAATCTGAAATTCTCCAATTCTCTCAAAAATGGTGCCAAACTGTTGCAAATTCTCCCCTGAAAGGTTTGGTGGTGGAAACAGAACATTTTCGTAATAGGAAATGGAATCAGCCCTCGAATACAAAACCTGTGAAAAAAAATTTTCTAAGCCCCGGGGTCACAATTTCAGCAAAAATCTGAAATTCTCCAATTCACTCAAAAATGGTGCCAAACTGTTGCAAATTCTGCCCTGAAAGGTTTTGCGGTGGAAACAGAAGCCTTTTCATCATAGGAAATGAAATCAGCCCTCGACAATTTAAGCTGTGGGAAAAAAAATTTCTAAGCCCCGGGGTCACAATTTGAGCAAAAATCTGAAATTCTCCAATTTTCTCAAAAATGGTACCTAACTGTTGCAAATTCTCCCTTGAAAGGTTTGGCGGTGGAAACAGAAGCCTTTTTATCATAGGAAATGAAATCAGCCCTCAAAGACAAAACCTGTGGAAAAAAAAAATTCTAAGCCCCGGGGTCACAATTTCAGTAAAAATCTGAAATTCTCCAATTCTCTCAAAAATGGTGCCAAACTGTTGCAAATTCTCCCCTGAAAGGTTTGGTGGTGGAAACAGAAGCCTTTTCATCATAGGAAATGAAATCAGCCCTCGAAGGCAAAACCTGTGGGGAAAAAATTTCTAAGCCCCGGGGTCACAATTTCAGCAAAAATCTGAAATTCTCCAATTCACTCAAAAATGGTGCCAAACTGTTGCAAGTTCTCCCCTGAAAGGTTTGGCGGTGGAAACAGAAGCCTTTTATTCATAGGAAATGAAATCAGGCCTTGAAGACAAAACCTGTGAAAAAAATTTTTCTAAGCCCCGGGGTCACAATTTCAGCAAAAGTCTGAAATTCTCCAATTCTCTCAAAAATGGTGCCAAATTGTTGCAAATTCTCCCCTGAAAGGTTTGTCGGTGGAAACAGAAGCCTTTTTATCACAGGAAATGAAATCAGCCCTCGACAATTTAAGCTGTGGAAAAAAAAATTTCTAAGCAAAAATCTGAAATTCTCCAATTCTCTCAAAAATGGTGCCTAACTGTTGCAAATTCTCCCTTGAAAGGTTTGGCGGTGGAAACAGAAGCCTTTTTATCATAGGAAATGAAATCAGCCCTCAAAGACAAAACCTGTGGGGGAAAAAATTCTAAGTCCTGGGGTCACAATTTCAGTAAAAATCTGAAATTCTCCAATTCTCTCAAAAATGGTGCCAAACTGTTGCAAATTCTCCCCTGAAAGGTTTGGCGGTGGAAACAGAAGCCTTTTTATCATAGGAAATGAAATCAGCCCTCGAAGACAAAACCTGTGGGGAAAAAATTTTCTCACAATTTCAGCAAAAATCTGAAATTCTCCAATTCTCTCAAAAAAGGTGCCAAATTGTTGCAAATTCTCCCCTGAAATGTTTGTTGGTGGAAACAGAAGCCTTTTTATCATAGGAAATGAAATCAGCCCTCGAAGACAAAACCTGTGGGAAAAAAAATTTCTAAGCCCCGGGGTCACAATTTGAGCAAAAATCTGAAATTCTCCAATTCTCTCAAAAATGGTGCCAAACTGTTGCAAATTCTCCCCTGAAAGGTTTGGCGGTGGAAACAGAAGCCTTTTTATCACAGGAAATGAAATCAGCCCTCGAAGACAAAACCTGTGGAAAAAAATTTTCTAAGCCCCGGGGTCACAATCTCAGCAAAAATCTGAAATTCTCCAATTCTCTCAAAAATGGTGCCAAAGTGTTGCAAATTCTCCCCTGAAAGGTTTGGTGGTGGAAACAGAAGCCTTTTTATCATAGGAAATGAAATCATCCCTCGAAGACAAAGCCTGTGAAAAAATTTTTTTCTAAGCCCCGGGGTCACAATTTGAGCAAAAATCTGAAATTCACCAATTCTCTAAAAAATGGTGCCAAACTGTTCCAAATTCTCCCCTGAAAGGTTTGGCGGTGGAAACAGAATCCTTTTTATCATAGGAAATGAAATCAGCCCTCGAAGACAATACCTTTGGGGGAAAAAATTTCTAAGCCCCGGGGTCACTATTTCAGCAAAAAATCTGAAATTCTCCAATTCTCTCAAAAATGGTGCCAAACTGTTGCAAATTCTCCCCTGAAAGGTTTGGCGGTGGAAACAGAAGCCTTTTCATAATAGGAAATGAAATCAGCCCTCGAAGACAAAACCTGTGGAAAAAAATTTTCCTAAGCCGCGTGGTCACAATTTCAGCAAAAATCTGAAATTCTCCAATTCTCTCAAAAATGGTGCCAAACTGTTGCAAATTCTCCCCTGGAAGGTTTCGCGGTGGAAACAGAATCCTTTTTATCATAGGAAATGAAATCAGCCCGCGAAGACAATACCTTTGGGGGAAAAAATTTCTAAGCCCCGGGGTCACAATTTCAGCAAAAAATCTGAAATTTTCTAATTCTCTCAAAAATGGTGCCAAACTGTTGCAAATTCTCCCCTGAAAGGTTTCGCGGTGGAAACAGAAGCCTTTTCATAATACAAAATGAAATCAGCCCTCGAAGACAAAGCCTGTGAAAAAAATTTTTTCCAAGCCCCGGGGTCACAATTTCAGCAAAAAATCTGCAATTCTCCAATTCACTCAAAAATGGTGCCTAACTGTTGCAAATTCTCCCCTGAAAGGTTTGGCGGTGGAAACAGAAGCCTTTTTATCATAGGAAATGAAATCAGCCCTCGAAGACAAAACCTGTGGGGAAAAAAATTTCTAAGCCCCGGGGTCACAATTTGAGCAAAAATCTGAAATTCTCCAATTCTCTCAAAAATGGTGCCAAACTGTTGCAAATTCTCCCCTGAAAGGTTTGGCGGTGGAAACAGAAGCATTTTTATCACAGGAAATGAAATCAGCCCTCGAAGACAAAACCTGTGGAAAAAAAATTTTCTAAGCCCCGGGGTCACAATCTCAGCAAAAATCTGAAATTCTCCAATTCTCTCAAAAATGGTGCCAAACTGTTGCAAATCCTCCCCTGAAAGGTTTGGCGGTGGAAACAGAAGCCTTTTCATAATAGGAAATGAAATCAGCCCTCGAAGACAAAACCTGTGGAAAAAAATTTTCCTAAGCCGCGTGGTCACAATTTCAGCAAAAATCTGAAATTCTCCAATTCTCTCAAAAATGGTGCCAAACTGTTGCAAATTCTCCCCTGAAAGGTTTCGCGGTGGAAACAGAAGCCTTTTTATCATAGGAAATGAAATCAGCCCTCGAAGACAAACCCTGTGGGAAAATTTTTTTCTAAGCCCCGGGGTCACAATTTGAGCAAAAATCTGAAATTCACCAATTCTGTCAAAAATGGAGCCAAACTGTTGCAAATTCTCCCCTGAAATGTTTGGCGGTGGAAACAGAATCCTTTTTATCATAGGAAATGAAATCAGCCCGCGAAGACAATACCTTTGGGGGAAAAAATTTCTAAGCCCCGGGGTCACAATTTCAGCAAAAAATCTGAAATTTTCTAATTCTCTCAAAAATGGTGCCAAACTGTTGCAAATTCTCCCCTGAAAGGTTTCGCGGTGGAAACAGAAGCCTTTTCATAATACAAAATGAAATCAGCCCTCGAAGACAAAGCCTGTGAAAAAATTTTTTTCCAAGCCCCGGGGTCACAATTTCAGCAAAAAATCTGAAATTCTCCAATTCACTCAAAAATGGTGCCTAACTGTTGCAAATTCTCCCCTGAAAGGTTTGGTGGTGGAAACAGAAGCCTTTTTTTCATAGGAAATGAAATCAGCCCTCGAAGACAAAACCTGTGGGGAAAAAAATTTCTAAGCAAAAATCTGAAATTCTCCAATTCTCTCAAAAATGGTGCCATACTGTTGCAAATTCTCCCCTGAAAGGTTGGGTGGTGGAAGCAGAAGCCTTTTCATAATAGGAAATGAAATCAGCCCTCGAAGACAAAACTTGAGAAAAAAAATTTTGCTAAGCCGCGGGGTCACAATTTGAGGAAAAATCTGAAATTCTCCAATTCTCTCAAAAATGGTGCCAAACTGTTGCAAATTCTCCCCTGAAAGGTTTGGCGGTGGAAACAGAAGCCTTTTTATCACAGGAAATGAAATCAGCGCTCGAAGACAAAACCTGTGAAAAAAAATTTCTAAGCCCCGGGGTCACAATTTCAGCAAAAATCTGAAATTCTCCAATTCTCTCAAAAATGGTGCCAAACTGTTGCAAGTTCTCCCCTGAAAGGTTTGGCGGTGGAAACAGAAGCCTTTTATTCATAGGAAATGAAATCAGGCCTTGAAGACAAAACCTGTGAAAAAATTTTTTCTAAGCCCCGGGGTCACAATTTCAGCAAAAGTCTGAAATTCTCCAATTCTCTCAAAAATGGTGCCAAATTGTTGCAAATTCTCCCCTGAAAGGTTTGTCGGTGGAAACAGAAGCCTTTTTATCACAGGAAATGAAATCAGCCCTCGACAATTTAAACTGTGGGGGAAAAAATTCTAAGCCCCGGGGTCACAATTTCAGCAAAAATCTGAAATTCTCCAATTCTCTCAAAAATGGTGCCAAACTGTTGCAAATTCTCCCCTGAAAGGTTTGGCGGTGGAAACAGAAGCCTTTTTATCATAGGAAATGAAATCAGCCCTCGAAGACAAAACCTGTGGGGAAAAATTTTTCTAAGCCCCGGGGTCACAATTTGAGCAAAATTCTGAAATTCACCAATTCTTTCAAAAAAGGTGACAAACTGTAGCAAATTCTCCCCTGAAAGGTTTGGCGGTGGAAACACAAGCCTTTTTATCATAGGAAATGAAATCAGGCCTTGAAGACAAAACCTGTGAAAAAAAATTTTCTAAGCCCCGGGGTCACAATTTCAGCAAAAATCTGAAATTCTCCAATTCTCTCAAAAAAGGTGCCAAATTGTTGCAAATTCTCCCCTGAAAGGTTTGGCGGATGAAACAGAAGCCTTTTCATCATAGGAAATGAAATCAGGCCTTGAAGACAAAACCGGTGAAAAAAAAATTTCTAAGCCTCGGGGTCACAATTTCAGCAAAAATCTGAAATTCTCCAATTCTCTCAAAAATGGTGCCAAATTGTTGCAAATTCTCCCCTGAAAGGTTTGGCGGTGGAAACAGAATCCTTTTTATCATAGGAAATGAAATCAGCCCTCGAAGACAATACCTTTGGGGGAAAAAATTTCTAAGCCCCGGGGTCACAATTTCAGCAAAAAAGCTGAAATTCTCCAATTCTCTCAAAAATGGTGCCAAACTGTTGCAAATTCTCCCCTGAAAGGTTTGGTGGTGGAAACAGAAGCCTTTTTATCACAGGAAATGAAATCAGCCCTCGAAGACAAAACCTGTGGAAAAAAATTTTCTATGCCCCGGGGTCACAATCTCAGCAAAAAATCTGAAATTCTCCAATTCTCTCAAAAATGGTGCCTAACTGTTGCAAATTCTCCCCTGAAAGGTTTGGTGGTGGAAACAGAAGCCTTTTTTTCATAGGAAATGAAATCAGCCCTCGAAGACAAAACCTGTGGGGAAAAAAAATTTCTAAGCAAAAATCTGAAATTCTCCAATTCTCTCAAAAATTGTGCCAAACTGTTGCAAATTCTCCCCTGAAAGGTTTGGCGGAGGAAACAGAAGCCTTTTCACAAGAGGAGATGAAATCAGCCCTCGAAGACAAAACCTGTGAAAAAAAATTTCTAAGCCCCGGGGTCACAATTTGAGCAAAAATCTGAAATTCTCCAATTCTCTCAAAAATGGTGACAAAGTGTTGCAAATTCTCCCCTGAAAGGTTTGGCGGAGGAAACAGAAGCCTTTTCATCATAGGAAATGAAATAAGCCCTCGAAGGCAAAACCTGTGGGGAAAAAATTTCTAAGCCCCGGGGTCACAATTTCAGCAAAAATCTGAAATTCTCCAATTCACTCAAAAATGGTGCCAAACTGTTGCAAGTTCTCACCTGAAAGGTTTGGCGGTGGAAACAGAAGCCTTTTATTCATAGGAAATGAAATCAGGCCTTGAAGACAAAACCTGTGAAAAAAATTTTTTCTAAGCCCCGGGGTCACAATTTCAGCAAAAGTCTGAAATTCTCCAATTCTCTCAAAAATGGTGCCAAATTGTTGCAAATTCTCCCCTGAAAGGTTTGTCGGTGGAAACAGAAGCCTTTTTATCACAGGAAATGAAATCAGCCCTCGACAATTTAAGCTGTGGAAAAAAAAATTTCTAAGCCCCGGGGTCACAATTTCAGCAAAAATCTGAAATTCTCCAATTCTCTCAAAAATGGTGCCAAACTGTTGCAAATTCTCCCCTGAAAGGTTTGTCGGTGGAAACAGAAGCCTTTTTATCACAGGAAATGAAATCAGCCCTCGACAATTTAAGCTGTGGAAAAAAAAATTTCTAAGCCCCGGGGTCACAATTTCAGCAAAAATCTGAAATTCTCCAATTCTCTCAAAAATGGTGCCAAACTGTTGCAAATTCTCCCCTGAAAGGTTTGGCGGTGGAAACAGAAGCCTTTTTATCATAGGAAATGAAATCAGCCCTCAAAGACAAAACCTGTGGGGGAAAAAATTCTAAGCCCTGGGGTCACAATTTCAGTAAAAATCTGAAATTCTCCAATTCTCTCAAAAATGGTGCCAAACTGTTGCAAATTCTCCCCTGAAAGGTTTGGCGGTGGAAACAGAAGCCTTTTTATCATAGGAAATGAAATCAGCCCTCGAAGACAAAGCCTGTGGGAAAAATTTTTTCTAAGCCCCGGGGTCACAATTTGAGCAAAAATCTGAAATTCACCAATTCTTTCAAAAAAGGTGACAAACTGTAGCAAATTCTCCCCTGAAAGGTTTGGCGGTGGAAACACAAGCCTTTTTATCATAGGAAATGAAATCAGGCCTTGAAGACAAAACCTGTGAAAAAAAATTTTCTAAGCCCCGGGGTCACAATTTCAGCAAAAATCTGAAATTCTCCAATTCTCTCAAAAAAGGTGCCAAATTGTTGCAAATTCTCCCCTGAAAGGTTTCGCGGTGGAAACAGAAGCCTTTTTATCATAGGAAATGAAATCAGCCCTCAAAGACAAAACCAGCGGGAAAAAAATTTTCTAAGCCCCGGGGGTCACAATTTCAGCAAAAATCTGAAATTCTCCAATTCTCTCAAAAATGGTGCCAAACTGTTGCAAATTCTCCCCTGAAAGGTTTGGCGGTGGAAACAGAAGCCTTTTTATCATAGGAAATGAAATCAGCCCTCGAAGACAATACCTTTGGGGAAAAAAATTTCTAAGCCACGGGGTCACAATTTCAGCAAAAAATCTGAAATTCTCCAATTCTCTCAAAAATGGTGCCAAACTGTTGCAAATTCTCCCCTGAAAGGTTTGGCGGTGGAAACAGAAGCCTTTTTATCACAGGAAATGAAATCAGCCCTCGAAGACAAAACCTGTGGAAAAAAATTTTCTAAGCCCCGGGGTCACAATCTCAGCAAAAATCTGAAATTCTCCAATTCTCTCAAAAATGGTGCCAAACTGTTGCAAATTCTCCCCTGAAATGTTTGTTGGTGGAAACAGAAGCCTTTTTATCATAGGAAATGAAATCATCCCTCGAAGACAAAGCCTGTGAAAAATTTTTTTTCTAAGCCCCGGGGTCACAATTTGAGCAAAAATCTGAAATTCACCAATTCTCTCAAAAATGGTGCCAAACTGTTGCAAATTCTCCCCTGAAAGGTTTGGCGGTGGAAACAGAAGCCTTTTAATCATAGGAAATGAAATCAGGCTTTGAAGACAAAACCGGTGAAAAAAATTTTTCTAAGCCCCGGGGTCACGATTTGAGCAAAGATCTGAAATTCACCAATTCTGTCAAAAATGGTGCAAAACTGTTGCAAATTCTCCCCTGAAAGGTTTGGCGGTGGAAACAGAAGCCTTTTTATCATAGGAAATGAAATCAGCCCTCGAAGACAAAACCTGTGGGGGAAAAAATTTTCTAAGCCCCGGGGTCACAATTTGAGCAAAAATCTGAAATTCTCCAATTCTCTCAAAAAAGGTGCCAAATTGTTGCAAATTCTCCCCTGAAAGGTTTCGCGGTGGAAACAGAAGCCTTTTTATCATAGGAAATGAAATCAGCCCTCAAAGACAAAACCAGCGGGAAAAAAATTTTCTAAGCCCCGGGGGTCACAATTTCAGCAAAAATCTGAAATTCTCCAATTCTCTGAAAAATGGTGCCAAACTGTTTGCAAATTCTCCCCTGAAAGGTTTGGCAGTGGAAACAGAAGCCTTTTTATCATAGGAAATGAAATCAGCCCTCGAAGACAAAACCTGTGGGAAAAAATTTTTCTAAGCCCCGGGGTCACAATTTGAGCAAAAATCTGAAATTCACCAATTCTTTCAAAAAAGGTGACAAACCGTAGCAAATTCTCCCCTGAAAGGTTTGGCGGTGGAAACACAAGCCTTTTTATCATAGGAAATGAAATCAGGCCTTGAAGACAAAACCTGTGAAAAAAAATTTTCTAAGCCCCGGGGTCACAATCTCAGCAAAAATCTGAAATTCTCCAATTCTCTCAAAAATGGTGGCAAACTGTTGCAAATTCTCCCCTGAAAGGTTTGGCGGTGGAAACAGAAGCCTTTTTATCATAGGAAATGAAATCAGCCCTCGAAGACAATACCTTTGGGGAAAAAAATTTCTAAGCCCCGGGGTCACAATTTCAGCAAAAAATCTGAAATTCTCCAATTCTCTCAAAAATGGTGCCAAACTGTTGCAAATTTTCTAAATGTGGGAAACTGCTAGCTTGGCAGTTGAAAAGGAGACAAAGATTAAATACAGTAACAAACTTAGAGGTTGAAGGAAGGAACATTCAGAACCCGGGAGAGATTAGAAAGTGCTTCCAGAGGTATTTTAAAAAGTTATATACTCAAGGGCCACAAGATGAAATAGAGATTACACAATTTTTGGAGAGAAATGGATTAGCAAAGCTGTCAGAAGAAAATAGAACAATTTTAAATGGCAAAATAACACGACAAGAGATTGAACAGGCCATCCTGAGTCTGAAACAGGGCAAATCACCAGGGCCAGATGGACTGACCTCTAACTACTATAAGATATTGAAGGATTATTTGATACAACCTTTGTTGGAGGTCAGTAATGAAATAATGGAGGGGAAGAAGGCGCCTGAATCGTGGAAAGAAGCATTTATCACATTGATTCCAAAGTCAGAAACTGAAAAGACACAACTCAAGAATTACCGTCCCATCTCCCTTTTAAATGTGGATTACAAAATATTTGCAGATGTTTTGGCACGAAGATTTAAGAAAGTTTTAAGTGAGATAATCCATAAAGACCAGGCAGGCTTTCTCCCGGGCAGACATATGTTTACTAACACAAGGAACATCATAGACATATTGGAACTTTTACAAACAAACATAAACACTAAAGCAGTTTTAATTTTTATAGACGCGGAGAAAGCCTTTGACAACATTTCTTGGAAATTTATGAAGGGGAATTTAAAAGAAATGGGAGTGGGACGGGGGTTTGAGAACGGGATTGAGGCAATATATTCAGAACAAAAGGCTAAACTGATAGTTAACAATGTGGTTACAGAAGAGTTTAAAATTGAAAAAGGTACACGACAAGGCTGCCCGATTTCCCCATTACTGTTTATCTCGGTTCTGGAAGTGCTCCTGAATATGATTAGGGGGGACCGGTTGGTGGAAGGGATTCAGGTCGGAGCGAAACAATATAAACTTAAAGCTTTTGCAGATGACCTAGTTCTGACATTACAGGAGCCGGAGTCTAGTTTGAAAAGAGTACTACAACTGATTCAAAACTTTGGTCGAGTGGCAGGATTTAAGTTAAATAAGCAAAAAACTAAAGTTTTGGGGAAAAACATGACAGATATTGAGTTGGAACAGCTTCAGAAAGAGACAGAACTAAATGTGGTTAAAAAAGTTAAATACCTAGGGGTAAACATAACAGCAAAAAATCTGAGTTTATTTAAAGATAATTATGAAAAATGTTGGTCAGAGATTAAGAGAGACTTGGATAGTTGGTCAAGATTAAAACTTTCTTTGTTAGGCCGAATAGCTGCCATCAAGATGAATGTATTGCCAAAAATGTTATTTTTGTTTCAGACATTGCAGATTGTAGACAAGACAGAGTGCTTCCGGAAGTGGCAGAAAGATATTTCTAAATTTGTCTGGCAGGGCAAAAAGCCCAGAATCAAATTTAAAATATTAACAGATGCGAAAGAAAGAGGGGGCTTTGCCCTGCCAGATTTAAAGTTGTATTATGAAGCTGCAGCTTTCTGCTGGTTAAAAGATTGGTTACTTCTTGAAGATACGGATGTCTTGGATTTGGAAGGTTTTAATAATGCGTTTGGATGGCATGCATATTTATGGTATGATAAAGCTAAGATAAATAAGGCCTTCAAGAACCATATTGTCAGAAAATCAGTTTTTAATGTCTGGACAAAATATAAAGACTTACTGGAGAATAAAACTCCGAGGTGGCTGTCACCCCTGGAGGCTAAGGCTCGGAAAAGAGCCAATATGGAGGCCAACTGGCCAAAATATTGGGAGATAATAGAAAAGGATGGTGACAACTGGAAATTGCAGAGTTTAGAAAAGATGAGAGACAAAGTGCGAGACTGGTTACACTATGCTCAGATTAAAGAAGTGTTTAAAAATGACAAAAAGCTAGGATTCCAAGTGGAAAAGTCAAAGTTAGAAACTGAACTGTTAGAACCTAAGACTAAGGTACTCTCAAGAATGTATAACTTGCTGCTGAAATGGAACACACATGACGAAATGGTAAAATCAACAATGATAAAATGGGCGCAGGATATTGGGTATAATATTATGTTTGAAGATTGGGAAAGGTTGTGGACCTCTGGGCTGAACTTCACTGCATGTAATGCGTTGAAGGAAAATGTGATGAAAATGATGTATAGATGGTACATGACCCCTGTTAAACTGGCTAAAATATACCATTCGTCTGATAGCAAATGTTGGAAATGTAAGGAAAATGAAGGAACATTTTTTCACCTCTGGTGGACCTGCCCTAGAGTGAAGGCCTTTTGGGAGAAGATATATAATGAATTAAAAAAGGTGTTTAAATACACCTTTATTAAGAAATCAGAGGCCTTTCTCCTGGGTATTGTCGGCCAGAGTGTGTTAAAAGAGGACAGAACATTCTTTTTGTACGCAACAACAGCAGCAAGAATATTAATTGCCAAGAATTGGAAAACTCAGGAGCTACCCACTGTGGAAGAATGGCAGATGCAACTGATGGACTATATGCAATTAGCCGAGATGACCGGCAGAATTCGAGACCAGGGAGAAGAAAGGATGGAAGAAGACTGGAGGAAATTTAAGATTTATTTACAAAAATATTGTAATTTGGCTGAGTGCTGAATTGGATGCCAGTGCAGACAATTGTCTACCATTAAATTAGATTTAAGGCTGAATTATATGTCAAACCAAATTAAGATTATTAATTAAGATGAGTTAAATGATAATTTGTTTGAAATTAATTTAATAATGATGTAAGTGTATGCGGGAGGTGTGGGGGAGTCCCATGTAACAATTGAGAGATGTTAAATGGACAATGATAAGTGCTTATCTAATATATGTTTTATTTGAAAACTTTAATAAATATATTATAAAAAAAAAAAAACAAACTGTTGCAAATTTTCCCCTGAAAGGTTTGGCGGTGAAACAGAAGCCTTTTTATCACAGGAAATGAAATCAGCCCTCGAAGACAAAACCTGTGGAAAAAAATTTTCTAAGCCCCGGGGTCACAATCTCAGCAAAAATCTGAAATTCTCCAATTCTCTCAAAAATGGTGCCAAACTGTTGCAAATTCTCCCCTGAAATGTTTGTTGGTGGAAACAGAAGCCTTTTTATCATAGGAAATGAAATCATCCCTCGAAGACAAAGCCTGTGAAAAAATTTTTTTCTAAGCCCCGGGGTCACAATCTCAGCAAAAATCTGAAATTCTCCAATTCTCTCAAAAATGGTGCCAAACTGTTGCAAATTCTCCCCTGAAAGGTTTGGCGGTGGAAACAGAAGCCTTTTAATCATAGGAAATGAAATCAGGCTTTGAAGACAAAACCGGTGAAAAAATTTTTTCTAAGCCCCGGGGTCACGATTTGAGCAAAGATCTGAAATTCACCAATTCTCTCAAAAATGGTGCCAAACTGTTGCAAATTCTCCCCTGAAAGGTTTGGCGGTGGAAACAGAAGCCTTTTTATCATAGGAAATGAAATCAGCCCTCGAAGACAAAACCTGTGGGGAAAAAAATTTTCTAAGCCCCGGGGTCACAATTTGAGCAAAAATCTGAAATTCACCAATTCTCTCAAAAATGGTGACAAACTGTTGCAAATTCTCCCCTGAAAGGTTTGGCGGTGGAAACAGAAGCCTTTTTATCATAGGAAATGAAATCAGGCCTTGAAGACAAAACTTGTGAAAAAAATTTTTCTAAGCCCCGGGGTCACAATTTCAGCAAAAATCTGAAATTCTCCAATTCTCTCAAAAAAGGTGCCAAATTGTTGCAAATTCTCCCCTGAAAGGTTTCGCGGTGGAAACAGAAGCCTTTTTATCATAGGAAATGAAATCAGCCCTCAAAGACAAAACCAGCGGGAAAAAATTTTTCTAAGCCCCGGGGGTCACAATTTCAGCAAAAATCTGAAATTCTCCAATTCTCTCAAAAATGGTGGCAAACTGTTGCAAATTCTCCCCTGAAAGGTTTGGCGGTGGAAACAGAAGCCTTTTTATCATAGGAAATGAAATCAGCCCTCGAAGACAATACCTTTGGGGAAAAAAATTTCTAAGCCCCGGGGTCACAATTTCAGCAAAAAATCTGAAATTCTCCAATTCTCTCAAAAATGGTGCCAAACTGTTGCAAATTCTCCCCTGAAAGGTTTGGCGGTGGAAACAGAAGCCTTTTTATCACAGGAAATGAAATCAGCCCTCGAAGACAAAACCTGTGGAAAAAAATTTTCTATGCCCCGGGGTCACAATCTCAGCAAAAATCTGAAATTCTCCAATTCTCTCAAAAATGGTGCCAAACTGTTGCAAATTCTCCCCTGAAAGGTTTGGCGGTGGAAACAGAAGCCTTTTAATCATAGGAAATGAAATCAGACTTTGAAGACAAAACCGGTGAAAATTTTTTTTCTAAGCCCCGGGGTCACGATTTGAGCAAAGATCTGAAATTCACCAATTCTGTCAAAAATGGTGCCAAACTGTTGCAAATTCTCCCCTGAAAGGTTTGGCGGTGGAAACAGAAGCCTTTTTATCATAGGAAATGAAATCATCCCTCGAAGACAAAACCTGTGGGAAAAAAATTTTCTAAGCCCCGGGGTCACAATTTGAGCAAAAATCTGAAATTCACCAATTCGTTCAAAAAAGTGCCAAATTGTTGCAAATTCTCCCCTGAAAGGTTTCGCGGTGGAAACAGAAGCCTTTTTATCATAGGAAATGAAATCAGCCCTCAAATACAAAACCAGCGGGAAAAAATTTTTTTAAGCCCCGGGGGTCACAATTTCAGCAAAAATCTGAAATTCTCCAATTCTCTCAAAAATGGTGGCAAACTGTTGCAAATTCTCCCCTGAAAGGTTTGGCGGTGGAAACAGAAGCCTTTTTATCATTGGAAATGAAATCAGCCCTCGAAGATAATACCTTTGGGGAAAAAAATTTCTAAGCCCCGGGGTCACAATTTCAGCAAAAAATCTGAAATTCTCCAATTCTCTCAAAAATGGTGCCAAACTGTTGCAAATTCTCCCCTGAAAGGTTTGGCGGTGGAAACAGAAGCCTTTTTATCATTGGAAATGAAATCAGCCCTCAAAGACAATACCTTTGGGGAAAAAAAATTCTAAGCCCCGTGGTCACAATTTCAGCAAAATATCTGAAATTCTCCAATTCTGTCAAAAATGGTGCCAAACTGTTGCAAATTCTCCCCTGAAAGGTTTGGCGGTGGAAACAGAAGCCTTTTCATAATAGGAAATGAAATCAGCCCTCGAAGACAAAACCTGTGGAAAAAAATTTTCCTAAGCCGCGTGGTCACAATTTCAGCAAAAATCTGAAATTCTACAATTCTCTCAAAAATGGTGCCAAACTGTTGCAAATTCTCCCCTGAAAGGTTTCGCGGTGGAAACAGAAGCCTTTTTATCATAGGAAATGAAATCAGCCCTCGAAGACAAAACCTGTGGGAAAAATTTTTTCTAAGCCCCGGGGTCACAATTTGAGCAAAAATCTGAAATTCACCAATTCTGTCAAAAATGGTGCCAAACTGTTGCAAATTCTCCCCTGAAAGGTTTGGCGGTGGAAACAGAAGCCTTTTTATCACAGGAAATGAAATCAGCCCTCGAAGACAAAACCTGTGGAAAAAAATTTTCTAAGCTCCGGGGTCACAATTTCAGCAAAAATCTGAAATTCACCAATTCTGTCAAAAATGGTGCCAAACTGTTGCAAATTCTCCCCTGAAAGGTTTCGCGGTGGAAACAGAAGCCTTTTCATAATACAAAATGAAATCAGCCCTCGAAGACAAAGCCTGTGAAAAATTTTTTTTCCAAGCCCCGGGGTCACAATTTCAGCAAAAAATCTGAAATTCTCCAAATCACTCAAAAATGGTGCCTAACTGTTGCAAATTCTCCCCTGAAAGGTTTGGTGGTGGAAACAGAAGCCTTTTTTTCATAGGAAATGAAATCAGCCCTCGAAGACAAAACCTGTGGGGAAAAAAATTTCTAAGCAAAAATCTGAAATTCTCCAATTCTCTCAAAAATGGTGCCATACTGTTGCAAATTCTCCCCTGAAAGGTTGGGTGGTGGAAGCAAAAGCCTTTTCATAATAGGAAATGAAATCAGCCCTCGAAGACAAAACTTGTGAAAAAAAATTTTGCTAAGCCCCGGGGTCACAATTTGAGGAAAAATCTGAAATTCTCCAATTCTCTCAAAAATTGTGCCAAACTGTTGCAAATTCTCCCCTGAAAGGTTTGGCGGAGGAAACAGAAGCCTTTTCATAAGAGGAGATGAAATCAGCCCTCGAAGACAAAACCTGTGAAAAAAAAATTTCTAAGCCCCGGGGTCACAATTTGAGCAAAAATCTGAAATTCTCCAATTCTCTCAAAAATTGTGCCAAACTGTTGCAAATTCTCCCCTGAAAGGTTTGGCGGAGGAAACAGAAGCCTTTTCATAATAGGAGATAAAATCAGCCCTCGAAGACAAAACCTGTGAAAAAAAAATTTCTAAGCCCCGGGGTAAAACTTCTGCAAAAATCTGAAATTCTCCAATTCTCTCAAAAATGGTGCCAAACTGTTGCAAATTCTCCCCTGAAAGGTTTGGTGGTGGAAACAGAAGCCTTTTTGTCATAGGAAATGAAATCAGCCCTTGAAGACAAAACCTGTGAAAAAAAAAAATTCTAAGCCCCGGGGTCACAATTTCAGTAAAAATCTGAAATTCTCCAATTCTCTCAAAAATGGTGCCAAACTGTTGCAAATTCTGCCCTGAAAGGTTTTGCGGTGGAAACAGAAGCCTTTTTATCATAGGAAATGAAATCATCCCTCGAAGACAAAGCCTGTGAAAAAAAAAATTTCTAAGTCCCGGGGTCACAATTTGAGCAAAAATCTGAAATTCACCAATTCTCTCAAAAATGGTGCCAAACTGTTGCAAATTCTCCGCTGAAAGTTTTGGCGGTGGAAACAGAAGCCTTTTTATCATAGGAAATGAAATCAGGCCTCCAAGACAAAACCTGCGGGAAATTTTTTTTCTAAGCCCCGGGGTCACAATTTGAGCAAAAATCTGAAATTCACGAATTCTCTCAAAAATGGTGCCAAACTGTTGCAAATTCTCCTCTGAAAGGTTTGGCGGTGGAAACAGAAGCCTTTTTATCATAGGAAATGAAATCAGCCCTCGAAGACAAAACCTGTGGGAAAAAATTTTTCTAAGCCCCGGGGTCACAATTTGAGCAAAAATCTCAAATTCACCAATTCTCTCAAAAATGGTGCCAAACTGTTGCAAATTCTCCCCTGAAAGGTTTGGCGGTGGAAACAGAAGCCTTTTTATCATAGGAAATGAAATCAGCCCTCGAAGACAATACCTTTGGGGGAAAAAATTTCTAAGCCCCGGGGTCACAATCTCAGCAAAAATCTGAAATTCTCCAATTCTCTCAAAAATGGTGCCAAACTGTTGCAAATTCTCCCCTGAAAGGTTTGGTGGTGGAAACAGAAGCCTTTTTATCATAGGAAATGAAATCAGCCCTCGAAGACAAAGCCTGTGAAAAAAAATTTTTCTAAGCCCCGGGGTCACAATTTGAGCAAAAATCTGAAATTCACCAATTCTCTCAAAAATGGTGCAAACTGTTGCAAATTCTCCCCTGAAAGGTTTGGCGGATGAAACAGAAGCCTTTTCATCATAGGAAATGAAATCAGGCCTTGAAGACAAAACCGGTGAAAAATTTTTTTCTAAGCCTCGGGGTCACAATTTCAGCAAAAATCTGAAATTCTCCAATTCTCTCAAAAATGGTGCCAAAATTGTTGCAAATTCTCCCCTGAAAGGTTTGGCGGTGGAAACAGAATCCTTTTTATCATAGGAAATGAAATCAGCCCTCGAAGACAATACCTTTGGCGGAAAAAATTTCTAAGCCCCGGGGTCACAATTTCAGCAAAAATCTGAAATTCTCCAATTCTCTCAAAAATGGTGCCAAACTGTTGCAAATTCTCCCCTGAAAGGTTTGGCGGTGGAAACAGAAGCCTTTTCATAATAGGAAATGAAATCAGCCCTCGAAGACAAAACCTGTGGAAAAAAATTTTCCTAAGCCGCGTGGTCACAATTTCAGCAAAAATCTGAAATTCTACAATTCTCTCAAAAATGGTGCCAAACTGTTGCAAATTCTCCCCTGAAAGGTTTCGCGGTGGAAACAGAAGCCTTTTTATCATAGGAAATGAAATCAGCCCTCGAAGACAAAACCTGTGGGAAAAATTTTTTCTAAGCCCCGGGGTCACAATTTGAGCAAAAATCTGAAATTCACCAATTCTGTCAAAAATGGTGCCAAACTGTTGCAAATTCTCCCCTGAAAGGTTTGGCGTAGCAACAGAATCCTTTTTATCATAGGAAATGAAATCAGCCCGCGAAGACAATACCTTTGGGGGAAAAAATTTCTAAGCCCCGGGGTCACAATTTCAGCAAAAAATCTGAAATTCTCCAAATCACTCAAAAATGGTGCCTAACTGTTGCAAATTCTCCCCTGAAAGGTTTGGTGGTGGAAACAGAAGCCTTTTTTTCATAGGAAATGAAATCAGCCCTCGAAGACAAAACCTGTGGGGAAAAAAAATTTCTAAGCAAAAATCTGAAATTCTCCAATTCTCTCAAAAAATGGTGCCATACTGTTGCAAAATTCTCCCCTGAAAGGTTGGGTGGTGGAAGCAGAAGCCTTTTCATAATAGGAAATGAAATCAGCCCTCGAAGACAAAACTTGTGAAAAAAAATTTTGCTAAGCCCCGGGGTCACAATTTGAGGAAAAATCTGAAATTCTCCAATTCTCTCAAAATTGTGCCAAACTGTTGCAAATTCTCCCCTGAAAGGTTTGGCGGAGGAAACAGAAGCCTTTTCATAAGAGGAGATGAAATCAGCCCTCGAAGACAAAACCTGTGAAAAAAAAATTTCTAAGCCCCGGGGTCACAATTTGAGCAAAAATCTGAAATTCTCCAATTCTCTCAAAAATTGTGCCAAACTGTTGCAAATTCTCCCCTGAAAGGTTTGGCGGAGGAAACAGAAGCCTTTTCATAATAGGAGATGAAATCAGCCCTCAAAGACAAAACCTGTGAAAAAAAAATTTCTAAGCCCCGGGGTAAAACTTCTGCAAAAATCTGAAATTCTCCAATTCTCTCAAAAATGGTGCCAAACTGTTGCAAATTCTCCCCTGAAAGGTTTGGTGGTGGAAACAGAAGCCTTTTTCTCATAGGAAATAAAATCAGCCCTTGAAGACAAAACCTGTGGAAAAAAAAAATTTTAAGCCCCGGGGTCACAATTTCAGTAAAAATCTGAAATTCACCAATTCTCTCAAAAATGGTGCCAAACTGTTGCAAATTCTCCTCTGAAAGGTTTGGCGGTGGAAACAGAAGCCTTTTTATCATAGGAAATGAAATCAGCCCTCGAAGACAAAACCTGTGGGAAAATTTTTTTCTAAGCCCCGGGGTCACAATTTGAGCAAAAATCTCAAATTCACCAATTCTCTCAAAAATGGTGCCAAACTGTTGCAAATTCTCCCCTGAAAGGTTTGGCGGTGGAAACAGAAGCCTTTTTATCATAGGAAATGAAATCAGCCCTCGAAGACAATACCTTTGGGGGAAAAAAAATTCTAAGCCCCGGTGTCACAATTTCAGCAAAAAATCTGAAATTCTCCAATTCTCTCAAAAATGGTGCCAAACTGTTGCAAATTCTCCCCTGAAAGGTTTCGCGGGGGAAACAGAAGCATTTTCATAATATAAAATGAAATCAGCCCTCAAAGACAAAGCCTGTGAAAAAAATTTTTTCCAAGCCCTGGGGTCACAATTTGAATAAAAAATCTGAAATTCTCCAATTCTCTCAAAAAATTGTGCCAAACTGTTGCAAATTCTCCCCTGAAAGGTTTGGGGGAGGAAACAGAAGCCTTTTTATCATAGGAAATGAAATCAGCCCTCGAAGACAAAACCTGTGGGGAAAAAAATTTCTAAGCCCCGGGGTTACAATTTCAGCAAAAATGTGAAATTCTCCAATTCACTCAAAAATGGTGCCAAACTGTTGCAAATTCTCCCCTGAAAGGTTTGGCGGTGGAAACAGAAGCCTTTTTATCATAGGAAATGAAATCAGCCCTCGACAATTTAAGCTGTGGAAAAAAACATTTCTAAGCCCCGGGGTCACAATTTCAGCAAAAATCTGAAATTCTCTATTTCACTCAAAAATGGTGCCAAACTGTTGCAAATTCTCCCCTGAAAGGTTTGGTGGTGGAAACAGAAGCCTTTTTGTCATAGGAAATGAAATCAGCCCTTGAAGAGAAAACCTGTGAAAAAAAAAAATTCTAAGCCCCGGGGTCACAATTTCAGTAAAAATCTGAAATTCTCCAATTCTCTCAAAAATGGTGCCAAACTGTTGCAAATTCTGCCCTGAAAGGTTTGGCGGTGGAAACAGAAGCCTTTTTATCATAGGAAATGAAATCATCCCTCGAAGACAAAGCCTGTGAAAAAAAAAATTTCTAAATCCCGGGGTCACAATTTGAGCAAAAATCTGAAATTCACCAATTCTCTCAAAAATGGTGCCAAACTGTTGCAAATTCTCCGCTGAAAGGTTTGGCGGTGGAAACAGAAGCCTTTTTATCATAGGAAATGAAATCAGCCCTCGAAGACAATACCTTTGGGGGAAAAAAATTCTAAGCCCCGGGGTCACAATTTCAGCAAAAAATCTGAAATTCTCCAGTTCTCTCAAAAATGGTGCCAAACTGTTGCAAATCCTCCCCTGAAAGGTTTCGTGGGGAAAACAGAAGCATTTTCATAATATAAAATGAAATCAGCCCTCAAAGACAAAGCCTGTGAAAAAATTTTTTTCCAAGCCCTGGGGTCACAATTTCAACAAAAAATCTGAAATTCTCCAAATCACTCAAAAATGGTGCCAAACTGTTGCAAATTCTCCCCTGAAAGGTTTGGCGGTGGAAACAGAAGCCTTTTCATAATAGGAAATGAAATCAGCCCTCGAAGACAAAACCTGTGGGAAGAAATTTTTCTAAGCCCCGGGGTCACAATTTGAGCAAAAATCTGAAATTCACCAATTCTGTCAAAAATGGTGCCAAACTGTTGCAAATTCTCCCCTGGAATGTTTGGCGGATGAAACAGAAGCCTTTTCATCATAGGAAATGAAATCAGGCCTTGAAGACAAAACCGGTGAAAAAAAATTTTCTAAGCCTCGGGGTCACAATTTCAGCAAAAATCTGAAATTCTCCAATTCTCTCAAAAATGGTGCCAAACTGTTGCAAATTCTCCCCTGAAAGGTTTGGTGGTGGAAACAGAAGCCTTTTTGTCATAGGAAATGAAATCAGCCCTTGAAGAGAAAACCTGTGAAAAAAAAAAATTCTAAGCCCCGGGGTCACAATTTCAGTAAAAATCTGAAATTCTCCAATTCTCTCAAAAATGGTGCCAAACTGTTGCAAATTCTGCCCTGAAAGGTTTGGCGGTGGAAACAGAAGCCTTTTTATCATAGGAAATGAAATCATCCCTCGAAGACAAAGCCTGTGAAAAAAAAAATTTCTAAGTCCCGGGGTCACAATTTGAGCAAAAATCTGAAATTCACCAATTCTCTCAAAAATGGTGCCAAACTGTTGCAAATTCTCCGCTGAAAGGTTTGGCGGTGGAAACAGAAGCCTTTTTATCATAGGAAATGAAATCAGGCCTCCAAGACAAAACCTGCGGGAAAATTTTTTTCTAAGCCCCGGGGTCACAATTTGAGCAAAAATCTGAAATTCTCCAGTTCTCTCAAAAATGGTGCCAAACTGTTGCAAATCCTCCCCTGAAAGGTTTCGCGGGGAAAACAGAAGCATTTTCATAATATAAAATGAAATCAGCCCTCAAAGACAAAGCCTGTGAAAAAATTTTTTTCCAAGCCCTGGGGTCACAATTTCAACAAAAAATCTGAAATTCTCCAATTCTCTCAAAAATTGTGCCAAACTGTTGCAAATTCTCCCCTGAAAGGTTTGGCGGAGGAAACAGAAGCCTTTTTATCATAGGAAATGAAATCAGGCCTTGAAGACAAAACCTGTGAAAAAAATTTTTCTAAGCCCCGGGGTCACAATTTCAGCAAAAATCTGAAATTCTCCAATTCTCTCAAAAAAGGTGCCAAATTGTTGCAAATTCTCCCCTGAAAGGTTTCGCGGTGGAAACAGAAGCCTTTTTATCATAGGAAATGAAATCAGCCCTCAAAGACAAAACCAGCGGGAAAAAATTTTTCTAAGCCCCGGGGGTCACAATTTCAGCAAAAATCTGAAATTCTCCAATTCTCTCAAAAATGGTGGCAAACTGTTGCAAATTCTCCCCTGAAAGGTTTGGCGGTGGAAACAGAAGCCTTTTTATCATAGGAAATGAAATCAGCCCTCGAAGACAATACCTTTGGGGAAAAAAATTTCTAAGCCCCGGGGTCACAATTTCAGCAAAAAATCTGAAATTCTCCAATTCTCTCAAAAATGGTGCCAAACTGTTGCAAATTCTCCCCTGGAAGGTTTGGCGGTGGAAACAGAAGCCTTTTTATCACAGGAAATGAAATCAGCCCTCGAAGACAAAACCTGTGGAAAAAAATTTTCTATGCCCCGGGGTCAAAATCTCAGCAAAAATCTGAAATTCTCCAATTCTCTCAAAAATGGTGCCAAACTGTTGCAAATTCTCCCCTGAAAGGTTTGGCGGTGGAAACAGAATCCTTTTAATCATAGGAAATGAAATCAGGCTTTGAAGACAAAACCGGTGAAAATTTTTTTTCTAAGCCCCGGGGTCACGATTTGAGCAAAGATCTGAAATTCACCAATTCTCTCAAAAATGGTGCCAAACTGTTGCAAATTCTGCCCTGAAAGGTTTGGCGGTGGAAACAGAAGCCTTTTTATCATAGGAAATGAAATCATCCCTCGAAGACAAAGCCTGTGAAAAAAAAAAATTCTAAGTCCCGGGGTCACAATTTGAGCAAAAATCTGAAATTCACCAATTCTCTCAAAAATGGTGCCAAACTGTTGCAAATTCTCCGCTGAAAGGTTTGGCGGTGGAAACAGAAGCCTTTTTATCATAGGAAATGAAATCAGGCCTCCAAGACAAAACCTGCGGGAAAATTTTTTTCTAAGCCCCGGGGTCACAATTTGAGCAAAAATCTGAAATTCCCCAATTCTCTCAAAAATGGTGCCAAACTGTTGCAAATTCTCCTCTGAAAGGTTTGGCGGTGGAAACAGAAGCCTTTTTATCATAGGAAATGAAATCAGTCCTCGACGACAAAACCTGTGGGAAAAATTTTTTCTAAGCCCCGGGGTCACAATTTGAGCAAAAATCTGAAATTCACCAATTCTCTCAAAAATGGTGCCAAACTGTTGCAAATTCTCCCCTGAAAGGTTTGGCGGTGGAAACAGAAGCCTTTTTATCATAGGAAATGAAATCAGCCCTCGAAGACAATACCTTTGGGGGAAAAAAATTCTAAGCCCCGGGGTCACAATTTCAGCAAAAAATCTGAAATTCTCCAGTTCTCTCAAAAATGGTGCCAAACTGTTGCAAATCCTCCCCTGAAAGGTTTCGCGGGGAAAACAGAAGCATTTTCATAATATAAAATGAAATCAGCCCTCAAAGACAAAGCCTGTGAAAAAATTTTTTTCCAAGCCCTGGGGTCACAATTTCAACAAAAAATCTGAAATTCTCCAATTCTCTCAAAAATTGTGCCAAACTGTTGCAAATTCTCCCCTGAAAGGTTTGGCGGAGGAAACAGAAGCCTTTTTATCATAGGAAATGAAATCAGCCCTCGAAGACAAAACCTGTGGAGAAAAAAATTTCTAAGCCCCGGGGTCACAATTTCAGCAAAAATCTGAAATTCTCCAATTCTCTCAAAAATGGTGCCAAACTGTTGCAAATTCTCCCCTGAAAGGTTTGGCGGTGGAAAAAGAAGCCTTTTCATAATAGGAAATGAAATCAGCCCTCGAAGACAAAACCTGTGGAAAAAAATTTTCCTAAGCCGCGTGGTCACAATTTCAGCAAAAATCTGAAATTCTCCAATTCTCTCAAAAATGGTGCCAAACTGTTGCAAATTCTCCCCTGAAAGGTTTCGCGTTGGAAACAGAAGCCTTTTTATCATAGGAAATGAAATCAGCCCTCGAAGACAAAACCTGTGGGAAATTTTTTTTCTAAGCCCCGGGGTCACAATTTGAGCAAAAATCTGAAATTCACCAATTCTGTCAAAAATGGTGCCAAACTGTTGCAAATTCTCCCCTGAAATGTTTGGCGGTGGAAACAGAATCCTGTTTATCATAGGAAATGAAATCAGCCCACGAAGACAATACCTTTGGGGGAAAAAATTTTCTAAGCCCCGGGGTCACAATTTGAGCAAAAATCTGAAATTCACCAATTCTCTCAAAAATGGTGACAAACTGTTGCAAATTCTCCCCTGAAAGGTTTGGCGGTGGAAACAGAAGCCTTTTTATCATAGGAAATGAAATCAGGCCTTGAAGACAAAACCTGTGAAAAAAATTTTTCTAAGCCCCGGGGTCACAATTTCAGCAAAAATCTGAAATTCTGCAATTCTCTCAAAAAAGGTGCCAAATTGTTGCAAATTCTCCCCTGAAAGGTTTCGCGGTGGAAACAGAAGCCTTTTTATCATAGGAAATGAAATCAGCCCTCAAAGACAAAACCAGCGGGAAAAAAATTTTCTAAGCCCCGGGGGTCACAATTTCAGCAAAAATCTGAAATTCTCCAATTCTCTCAAAAATGGTGGCAAACTGTTGCAAATTCTCCCCTGAAAGGTTTGGCGGTGGAAACAGAAGCCTTTTTATCATAGGAAATGAAATCAGCCCTCGAAGACAATACCTTTGGGGAAAAAAATTTCTAAGCCCCGGGGTCACAATTTCAGCAAAAAATCTGAAATTCTCCAATTCTCTCAAAAATGGTGCCAAACTGTTGCAAATTCTCCCCTGAAAGGTTTGGCGGTGGAAACAGAAGCCTTTTTATCACAGGAAATGAAATCAGCCCTCGAAGACAAAACCTGTGGAAAAAAATTTTCTATGCCCCGGGGTCACAATCTCAGCAAAAATCTGAAATTCTGCAATTCTCTCAAAAATGGTGCCAAACTGTTGCAAATTCTCCCCTGAAAGGTTTGGCGGTGGAAACAGAAGCCTTTTAATCATAGGAAATGAAATCAGGCTTTGAAGACAAAACCGGTGAAAAATTTTTTTCTAAGCCCCGGGGTCACGATTTGAGCAAAGATCTGAAATTCACCAATTCTCTCAAAATTGGTGCCAAACTGTTGCAAATTCTCCCCTGAAAGGTTTGGCGGTGGAAACAGAAGCCTTTTTATCATAGGAAATGAAATCAGCCCTCGAAGACAAAACCTGTGGGAAAATTTTTTTCTAAGCCCCGGGGTCACAATTTGAGCAAAAATCTGAAATTCACCAATTCTTTCAAAAAAGGTGACAAACTGTAGCAAATTCTCCCCTGAAAGGTTTGGCGGTGGAAACACAAGCCTTTTTATCATAGGAAATGAAATCAGCCCTCAAAGACAAAACCAGCGGGAAAAAAATTTTCTAAGCCCCGAGGGTCACAATTTCAGCAAAAATCTGAAATTCTCCAATTCTCTCAAAAATGGTGCCAAACTGTTGCAAATTCTCCCCTGAAAGGTTTGGCGGTGGAAACAGAAGCCTTTTTATCATAGGAAATCAAATCAGCCCTCGAAGACAATACCTTTGGGGAAAAAAATTTCTAAGCCCCGGGGTCACAATTTCAGCAAAAAATCTGAAATTCTCCAATTCTCTCAAAAATGGTGCCAAACTGTTGCAAATTCTCCCCTGAAAGGTTTGGCGGTGGAAACAGAAGCCTTTTTATCACAGGAAATGAAATCAGCCCTCGAAGACAAAACCTGTGGAAAAAAATTTTCTAAGCCCCGGGGTCACAATCTCAGCAAAAATCTGAAATTCTCCAATTCTCTCAAAAATGGTGCCAAACTGTTGCAAATTCTCCCCTGAAATGTTTGTTGGTGGAAACAGAAGCCTTTTTATCATAGGAAATGAAGTCATCCCTCGAAGACAAAGCCTGTGAAAAAAAATTTTTCTAAGCCCCGGGGTCACAATTTGAGCAAAAATCTGAAATTCACCAATTCTGTCAAAAATGGTGCCAAACTGTTGCAAATTCTCCCCTGAAAGGTTTGGCGGTGGAAACAGAAGCCTTTTTATCATAGGAAATGAAATCAGCCCTCGAAGACAAAACCTGTGGGGAAAAAATTTTCTAAGCCCCGGGGTCACAATTTGAGCAAAAATCTGAAATTCACCAATTCTCTCAAAAATGGTGACAAACTGTTGCAAATTCTCCCCTGAAAGGTTTGGCGGTGGAAACAGAAGCCTTTTTATCATAGGAAATGAAATCAGGCCTTGAAGACAAAACCTGTGAAAAAAATTTTTCTAAGCCCCGGGGTCACAATTTCAGCAAAAATCTGAAATTCTCCAATTCTCTCAAAAAAGGTGCCAAATTGTTGCAAATTCTCCCCTGAAAGGTTTCGCGGTGGAAACAGAAGCCTTTTTATCATAGGAAATGAAATCAGCCCTCAAAGACAAAACCAGCGGGGAAAAAATTTTCTAAGCCCCGGGGGTCACAATTTCAGCAAAAATCTGAAATTCTCCAATTCTCTCAAAAATGGTGGCAAACTGTTGCAAATTCTCCCCTGAAAGGTTTGGCGGTGGAAACAGAAGCCTTTTTATCATAGGAAATGAAATCAGCCCTCGAAGACAATACCTTTGGGGAAAAAAAATTCTAAGCCCCGGGGTCACAATTTCAGCAAAAAATCTGAAATTCTCCAATTCTCTCAAAAATGGTGCCAAACTGTTGCAAATTCTCCCCTGAAAGGTTTGGCGGTGGAAACAGAAGCCTTTTAATCATAGGAAATGAAATCAGGCTTTGAAGACAAAACCGGTGAAAAAATTTTTTCTAAGCCCCGGGGTCACGATTTGAGCAAAGATCTGAAATTCACCAATTCTGTCAAAAATGGTGCCAAATTGTTGCAAATTCTCCCCTGAAAGGTTTCGCGGTGGAAACAGAAGCCTTTTTATCATAGGAAATGAAATCAGCCCTCAAAGACAAAACCAGCGGGAAAAAAATTTTCTAAGCCCCGGGGGTCACAATTTCAGCAAAAATCTGAAATTCTCCACTTCTCTCAAAAATGGTGGCAAACTGTTGCAAATTCTCCCCTGAAAGGTTTGGCGGTGGAAACAGAAGCCTTTTTTTCATAGGAAATGAAATCAGCCCTCGAAGACAATACCTTTGGGGAAAAAAATTTCTAAGCCCCGGGGTCACAATTTCAGCAAAAAATCTGAAATTCTCCAATTCTCTCAAAAATGGTGCCAAACTGTTGCAAATTCTCCCCTGAAAGGTTTGGCGGTGGAAAGAGAAGCCTTTTTATCACAGGAAATGAAATCAGCCCTCGAAGACAAAACCTGTGGAAAAAAATTTTCTATGCCCCGGGGTCACAATCTCAGCAAAAATCTGAAATTCTCCAATTCTCTCAAAAATGGTGCCAAACTGTTGCAAATTCTCCCCTGAAAGGTTTCGCGGTGGAAACAGAAGCCTTTTAATCATAGGAAATGAAATCAGGCTTTGAAGACAAAACCGGTGAAAAAAAATTTTCTAAGCCCCGGGTTCACGATTTGAGCAAAGATCTGAAATTCACCAATTCTCTCAAAAATGGTGCCAAACTGTTGCAAATTCTCCCCTGAAAGGTTTGGCGGTGGAAACAGAAGCCTTTTTATCATAGGAAATGAAATCAGCCCTCGAAGACAAAACCTTTGGGGAAAAAAATTTCTAAGCCCCGGGGTCACAATTTCAGCAAAAATCTGAAATTCACCAATTCTCTCAAAAATGGTGCAAACTGTTGCAAATTCTCCCCTGAAAGGTTTGGCGGTGGAAACAGAAGCCTTTTCATCATAGGAAATGAAATCAGGCCTTGAAGACAAAACCGGTGAAAAAATTTTTTCTAAGCCTCGGGGTCACTATTTCAGCAAAAATCTGAAATTCTCCAATTCTCTCAAAAATGGTGCCAAATTGTTGCAAATTCTCCCCTGAAAGGTTTGGCGGTGGAAACAGAATCCTTTTTATCATAGGAAATGAAATCAGCCCTCGAAGACAATACCTTTGGGGGAAAAAATTTCTAAGCCCCGGGGTCACAATTTCAGGAAAAAATCTGAAATTCTCCAATTCTCTCAAAAATGGTGCCAAACTGTTGCAAATTCTCCCCTGAAAGGTTTGGCGGTGGAAACAGAAGCCTTTTTATCACAGGAAATGAAATCAGCCCTCGAAGACAAAACCTGTGGAAAAAAATTTTCTAAGCCCCGGGGTCACAATTTCAGCAAAAATCTGAAATTCTCCAATTCTCTCAAAAATGGTGCCAAACTGTTGCAAATTCTCCCCTGAAAGGTTTGGCGGTGGAAACAGAAGCCTTTTCATAATAGGAAATGAAATCAGCCCTCGAAGACAAAACCTGTGGAAAAAAAATTTCCTAAGCCGCGTGGTCACAATTTCAGCAAAAATCTGAAATTCTACAATTCTCTCAAAAATGGTGCCAAACTGTTGCAAATTCTCCCCTGAAAGGTTTCGCGGTGGAAACAGAAGCCTTTTTATCATAGGAAATGAAATCAGCCCTCGAAGACAAAACCTGTGGGAAAAATTTTTTCTAAGCCCCGGGGTCACAATTTGAGCAAAAATCTGAAATTCACCAATTCTGTCAAAAATGGTGCCAAACTGTTGCAAATTCTCCCCTGAAATGTTTGGCGGTGGAAACAGAATCCTTTTTATCATAGGAAATGAAATCAGCCCGCGAAGACAATACCTTTGGGGGAAAAAATTTCTAAGCCCCGGGGTCACAATTTCAGCAAAAAATCTGAAATTTTCTAATTCTCTCAAAAATGGTGCCAAACTGTTGCAAATTCTCCCCTGAAAGGTTTCGCGGTGGAAACAGAAGCCTTTTCATAATACAAAATGAAATCAGCCCTCGAAGACAAAGCCTGTGAAAAATTTTTTTTCCAAGCCCCGGGGTCACAATTTCAGCAAAAAATCTGAAATTCTCCAAATCACTCAAAAATGGTGCCTAACTGTTGCAAATTCTCCCCTGAAAGGTTTGGTGGTGGAAACAGAAGCCTTTTTTTCATAGGAAATGAAATCAGCCCTCGAAGACAAAACCTGTGGGGGAAAAAATTTCTAAGCAAAAATCTGAAATTCTCCAATTCTCTCAAAAATGGTGCCATACTGTTGCAAATTCTCCCCTGAAAGGTTGGGTGGTGGAAGCAGAAGCCTTTTCATAATAGGAAATGAAATCAGCCCTCGAAGACAAAACTTGTGAAAAAAAATTTCTAAGCCCCGGGGTCACAATTTCAGCAAAAAATCTGAAATTTTCTAATTCTCTCAAAAATGGTGCCAAACTGTTGCAAATTCTCCCCTGAAAGGTTTCGCGGTGGAAACAGAAGCCTTTTCATAATACAAAATGAAATCAGCCCTCGAAGACAAAGCCTGTGAAAAAATTTTCACAGCAAAAAATCTGAAATTCTCCAAAGCACTCAAAAATGGTGCCTAACTGTTGCAAATTCTCCCCTGAAAGGTTTGGTGGTGGAAACAGAAGCCTTTTTTTCATAGGAAATGAAATCAGCCCTCGAAGACAAAACCTGTGGGGAAAAAAATTTCTAAGCAAAAATCTGAAATTCTCCAATTCTCTCAAAAATGGTGCCATACTGTTGCAAATTCTCCCCTGAAAGGTTGGGTGGTGGAAGCAGAAGCCTTTTCATAAGAGGAAATGAAATCAGCCCTCGAAGACAAAACTTGTGAAAAAAAATTTTGCTAAGCCGCGGGGTCACAATTGGAGGAAAAATCTGAAATTCTCCAATTCTCTCAAAAATTGTGCCAAACTGTTGCAAATTCTCCACTGAAAGGTTTGGCGGAGGAAACAGAAGCCTTTTCATAAGAGGAGATGAAATCAGCCCTCGAAGACAAAACCTGTGAAAAAAAAATTTCTAAGCCCCGGGGTAAAACTTCTGCAAAAATCTGAAATTCTCCAATTCTCTCAAAAATGGTGCCAAACTGTTGCAAATTCTCCCCTGAAAGGTTTTGCGGTGGAAACAGAAGCCTTTTTGTCATAGGAAATGAAATCAGCCCTCGAAGACAAAACCTGTGAAAAAAAAAAATTCTAAGTCCCGGGGTCACAATTTGAGCAAAAATCTGAAATTCACCAATTCTCTCAAAAATGGTGCCAAACTGTTGCAAATTCTCCTCTGAAAGGTTTGGCGGTGGAAACAGAAGCCTTTTTATCATAGGAAATGGAATCAGCCCTCGAAGACAAAACTTGTGGGAAAAATTTTTTCTAAGCCCCGTTGAGCAAAAATCTCAAATTCACCAATTCTCTCAAAAATGGTGCCAAACTGTTGCAAATTCTCCCCTGAAAGGTTTGGCGGTGGAAACAGAAGCCTTTTTATCATAGGAAATGAAATCAGCCCTCGAAGACAATACCTTTGGGGGAAAAAAATTCTAAGCCCCGGTGTCACAATTTCAGCAAAAAATCTGAAATTCTCCAATTCTCTCAAAAATGGTGCCAAACTGTTGCAAATTCTCCCCTGAAAGGTTTCGCGGGGGAAACAGAAGCATTTTCATAATATAAAATGAAATCAGCCCTCAAAGACAAAGCCTGTGAAAAAATTTTTTTCCAAGCCCTGGGGTCACAATTTCAACAAAAAATCTGAAATTCTCCAATTCTCTCAAAAATTGTGCCAAACTGTTGCAAATTCTCCCCTGAAAGGTTTGGCGGAGGAAACAGAAGCCTTTTTATCATAGGAAATGAAATCAGCCCTCGAAGACAAAACCTGTGGGGAAAAAAATTTCTAAGCCCCGGGGTTACAATTTCAGCAAAAATCTGAAATTCTCCAATTCACTCAAAAATGGTGCCAAACTCTTGCAAATTCTCCCCTGAAAGGTTTGGCGGTGGAAACAGAAGCCTTTTTATCATAGGAAATGAAATCAGCCCTCGACAATTTAAGCTGTGGAAAAAAACATTTCTAAGCCCCGGGGTCACAATTTCAGCAAAAATCTGAAATTCTCTATTTCACTCAAAAATGGTGCCAAACTGTTGCAAATTCTCCCCTGAAAGGTTTGGTGGTGGAAACAGAAGCCTTTTTGTCATAGGAAATGAAATCAGCCCTTGAAGAGAAAACCTGTGAAAAAAAAAAATTCTAAGCCCCGGGGTCACAATTTCAGTAAAAATCTGAAATTCTCCAATTCTCTCAAAAATGGTGCCAAACTGTTGCAAATTCTGCCCTGAAAGGTTTGGCGGTGGAAACAGAAGCCTTTTTATCATAGGAAATGAAATCATCCCTCGAAGACAAAGCCTGTGAAAAAAAAAATTGCTAAGTCCCGGGGTCACAATTTGAGCAAAAATCTGAAATTCACCAATTCTCTCAAAAATGGTGCCAAACTGTTGCAAATTCTCCGCTGAAAGGTTTGGCGGTGGAAACAGAAGCCTTTTTATCATAGGAAATGAAATCAGGACTCCAAGACAAAACCTGCGGGAAAATTTTTTTCTAAGCCCTTGGGTCACAATTTGAGCAAAAATCTGAAATTCACCAATTCTCTCAAAAATGGTGCCAAACTGTTGCAAATTCTCCTCTGAAAGGTTTGGCGGTGGAAACAGAAGCCTTTTTATCATAGGAAATGAAATCAGTCCTTGACGACAAAACCTGTGGGAAAAAAATTTTCTAAGCCCCGGGGTCACAATTTGAGCAAAAATCTGAAATTCACCAATTCTCTCAAAAATGGTGCCAAACTGTTGCAAATTCTCCCCTGAAAGGTTTGGCGGTGGAAACAGAAGCCTTTTTATCATAGGAAATGAAATCAGCCCTCGAAGACAATACCTTTGGGGGAAAAAATTTCTAAGCCCCGGGGTCACAATTTCAGCAAAAAATCTGAAATTCTCCAGTTCTCTCAAAAATGGTGCCAAACTGTTGCAAATCCTCCCCTGAAAGGTTTCGCGGGGAAAACAGAAGCATTTTCATAATATAAAATGAAATCAGCCCTCAAAGACAAAGCCTGTGAAAAAAAATTTTTCCAAGCCCTGGGGTCACAATTTCAACAAAAAATCTGAAATTCTCCAAATCACTCAAAAATGGTGCCAAACTGTTGCAAATTCTCCCCTGAAAGGTTTGGCGGTGGAAACAGAATCCTTTTTATCATAGGAAATGAAATCAGCCCGCGAAGACAATACCTTTGGGGGAAAAAATTTCTAAGCCCCGGGGTCACAATTTCAGCAAAAAATCTGAAATTTTCTAATTCTCTCAAAAATGGTGCCAAACTGTTGCAAATTCTCCCCTGAAAGGTTTGGTGGTGGAAACAGAAGCCTTTTTTTCATAGGAAATGAAATCAGCCCTCGAAGACAAAACCTGTGGGGGAAAAAATTTCTAAGCCCCGGGGTCACAATTTCAGCAAAAATCTGAAATTCACCAATTCTCTCAAGAATGGTGCCAAACTGTTGCAAATTCTCCTCTGAAAGGTTTGGCGGTGGAAACAGAAGCCTTTTTATCATAGGAAATGAAATCAGCCCTCGAAGACAAAACCTGTGGGAAAAAATTTTTCTAAGCCCCGGGGTCACAATTTCAGCAAAAAATCTGAAATTCTCCAATTCTCTCAAAAATGGTGCCAAACTGTTGCAAATTCTCCCCTGAAAGGTTTCGCGGGGAAAACAGAAGCATTTTCATAATATAAAATGAAATCAGCCCTCAAAGACAAAGCCTGTGAAAAAATTTTTTTCCAAGCCCTGGGGTCACAATTTCAACAAAAAATCTGAAATTCTCCAATTCACTCAAAAATGGTGCCTAACTGTTGCAAATTCTCCCCTGAAAGGTTTGGTGGTGGAAACAGAAGCCTTTTTTTCATAGGAAATGAAATCAGCCCTCGAAGACAAAACCTGTGGGGGAAAAAATTTCTAAGCCCCGGGGTCACAATTTCAGCAAAAATCTGAAATTCACCAATTCTCTCAAAAATGGTGCCAAACTGTTGCAAATTCTCCTCTGAAAGGTTTGGCGGTGGAAACAGAAGCCTTTTTATCATAGGAAATGAAATCAGCCCTCGAAGACAAAACCTGTGGGAAAAAATTTTTCTAAGCCCCGTGGTCACAATTTCAGCAAAAAATCTGAAATTCTCCAATTCTCTCAAAAATGGTGCCAAACTGTTGCAAATTCTCCCCTGAAAGGTTTCGCGGGGAAAACAGAAGCATTTTCATAATATAAAATGAAATCAGCCCTCAAAGACAAAGCCTGTGAAAATTTTTTTTTCCAAGCCCTGGGGTCACAATTTCAACAAAAAATCTGAAATTCTCCAATTCTCTCAAAAATTGTGCCAAACTGTTGCAAATTCTCCCCTGAAAGGTTTGGCGGTGGAAACAGAAGCCTTTTTATCATAGGAAATGAAATCATCCCTCGAAGACAAAGCCTGTGAAAAAAAAAATTTCTAAGTCCCGGGTTCACAATTTGAGCAAAAATCTGAAATTCACCAATTCTCTCAAAAATGGTGCCAAACTGTTGCAAATTCTCCGCTGAAAGGTTTGGCGGTGGAAACAGAAGCCTTTTTATCATAGGAAATGAAATCAGGCCTCCAAGACAAAACCTGCGGGAAAATTTTTTTCTAAGCCCCGGGGTCACAATTTGAGCAAAAATCTGAAATTCACCAATTCTCTAAAAAATGGTGCCAAACTGTTGCAAATTCTCCTCTGAAAGGTTTGGCGGTGGAAACAGAAGCCTTTTTATCATAGGAAATGAAATCAGTCCTTGACGACAAAACCTGTGGGAAAAAATTTTTCTAAGCCCCGGGGTCACAATTTGAGCAAAAATCTGAAATTCACCAATTCTCTCAAAAATGGTGCCAAACTGTTGCAATTTCTCCCCTGAAGGGTTTGGCGGTGGAAACAGAAGCCTTTTTATCATAGGAAATGAAATCAGCCCTCGAAGACAATACCTTTGGGGGAAAAAAATTCTAAGCCCCGGGGTCACAATTTCAGCAAAAAATCTGAAATTCTCCAGTTCTCTCAAAAATGGTGCCAAACTGTTGCAAATCCTCCCCTGAAAGGTTTCGCGGGGAAAACAGAAGCATTTTCATAATATAAAATGAAATCAGCCCTCGAAGACAAAACCTGTGGGAAGAAATTTTTCTAAGCCCCGGGGTCACAATTTGAGCAAAAATCTGAAATTCTACAATTCTCTCAAAAATGGTGCCAAACTGTTGCAAATTCTCCCCTGAAATGTTTGGCGGTGGAAACAGAATCCTTTTTATCATAGGAAATGAAATCAGCCCGCAAAGACAATACCTTTGGGGGAAAAAATTTCTAAGCCCCGGGGTCACAATTTCAGCAAAAAATCTGAAATTTTCTAATTCTCTCAAAAATGGTGCCAAACTGTTGCAAATTCTCCCCTGAAAGGTTTCGCGGTGGAAACAGAAGCCTTTTCATAATACAAAATGAAATCAGCCCTCGAAGACAAAGCCTGTGAAAAAAAATTTTTCCAAGCCCCGGGGTCACAATTTCAGCAAAAAATCTGAAATTCTCCAATTCACTCAAAAATGGTGCCTAACTGTTGCAAATTCTCCCCTGAAAGGTTTGGTGGTGGAAACAGAAGCCTTTTTTTCATAGGAAATGAAATCAGCCCTCGAAGACAAAGCCTGTGGGGGAAAAAATTTCTAAGCCCCGGGGTCACAATTTCAGCAAAAATCTGAAATTCACCAATTCTCTCAAGAATGGTGCCAAACTGTTGCAAATTCTCCTCTGAAAGGTTTGGTGGTGGAAACAGAAGCCTTTTTATCATAGGAAATGAAATCAGCCCTCGAAGACAAAACCTGTGGGAAAAAATTTTTCTAAGCCCCGGGGTCACAATTTCAGCAAAAAATCTGAAATTCTCCAATTCTCTCAAAAATGGTGCCAAACTGTTGCAAATTCTCCCCTGAAAGGTTTCGCGGGGAAAACAGAAGCATTTTCATAATATAAAATGAAATCAGCCCTCAAAGACAAAGCCTGTGAAAAAATTTTTTTCCAAGCCCTGGGGTCACAATTTCAACAAAAAATCTGAAATTCTCCAATTCACTCAAAAATGGTGCCTAACTGTTGCAAATTCTCCCCTGAAAGGTTTGGTGGTGGAAACAGAAGCCTTTTTTTCATAGGAAATGAAATCAGCCCTCGAAGACAAAACCTGTGGGGGAAAAAATTTCTAAGCCCCGGGGTCACAATTTCAGCAAAAATCTGAAATTCACCAATTCTCTCAAAAATGGTGCCAAACTGTTGCAAATTCTCCTCTGAAAGGTTTGGCGGTGGAAACAGAAGCCTTTTTATCATAGGAAATGAAATCAGCCCTCGAAGACAAAACCTGTGGGAAAAAAATTTTCTAAGCCCTGGGGTCACAATTTCAACAAAAAATCTGAAATTCTCCAATTCTCTCAAAAATTGTGCCAAACTGTTGCAAATTCTCCCCTGAAAGGTTTGGCGGTGGAAACAGAAGCCTTTTTATCATAGGAAATGAAATCATCCCTCGAAGACAAAGCCTGTGAAAAAAAAAATTTCTAAGTCCCGGGGTCACAATTTGAGCAAAAATCTGAAATTCACCAATTCTCTCAAAAATGGTGCCAAACTGTTGCAAATTCTCCGCTGAAAGGTTTGGCGGTGGAAACAGAAGCCTTTTTATCATAGGAAATGAAATCAGGCCTCCAAGACAAAACCTGCGGGAAAATTTTTTTCTAAGCCCCGGGGTCACAATTTGAGCAAAAATCTGAAATTCACCAATTCTCTCAAAAATGGTGCCAAACTGTTGCAAATTCTCCTCTGAAAGGTTTGGCGGTGGAAACAGAAGCCTTTTTATCATAGGAAATGAAATCAGTCCTTGACGACAAAACCTGTGGGAAAAAATTTTTCTAAGCCCCAAGGGTCACAATTTGAGCAAAAATCTGAAATTCACCAATTCTCTCAAAAATGGTGCCAAACTGTTGCAAATCCTCCCCTGAAAGGTTTTGCGGGGAAAACAGAAGCATTTTCATAATACAAAATGAAATCAGCCCTCAAAGACAAAGCCTGTGAAAAAAATTTTTTCCAAGCCCTGGGGTCACAATTTCAACAAAAAATCTGAAATTCTCCAAATCACTCAAAAATGGTGCCAAACTGTTGCAAATTCTCCCCTGAAAGGTTTGGCGGTGGAAACAGAAGCCTTTTCATAATAGGAAATGAAATCAGCCCTCGAAGACAAAACCTGTGGGAAGAAATTTTTCTAAGCCCCGGGGTCACAATTTGAGCAAAAATCTGAAATTCACCAATTCTGTCAAAAATGGTGCCAAACTGTTGCAAATTCTCCCCTGAAATGTTTGGCGGTGGAAACAGAATCCTTTTTATCATAGGAAATGAAATCAGCCCGCGAAGACAATACCTTTGGGGGAAAAAATTTCTAAGCCCCGGGGTCACAATTTCAGCAAAAAATCTGAAATTTTCTAATTCTCTCAAAAATGGTGCCAAACTGTTGCAAATTCTCCCCTGAAAGGTTTCGCGGTGGAAACAGAAGCCTTTTCATAATACAAAATGAAATCAGCCCTCGAAGACAAAGCCTGTGAAAAAAAATTTTTCCAAGCCCCGGGGTCACAATTTCAGCAAAAAATCTGAAATTCTCCAATTCACTCAAGAATGGTGCCAAACTGTTGCAAATTCTCCTCTGAAAGGTTTGGCGGTGGAAACAGAAGCCTTTTTATCATAGGAAATGAAATCAGCCCTCGAAGACAAAACCTGTGCGAAAAAATTTTTCTAAGCCCCGGGGTCACAATTTCAGCAAAAAATCTGAAATTCTCCAATTCTCTCAAAAATGGTGCCAAACTGTTGCAAATTCTCCCCTGAAAGGTTTCGCGGGGAAAACAGAAGCATTTTCATAATATAAAATGAAATCAGCCCTCAAAGACAAAGCCTGTGAAAAATTTTTTTTCCAAGCCCTGGGGTCACAATTTCAACAAAAAATCTGAAATTCTCCAATTCACTCAAAAATGGTGCCTAACTGTTGCAAATTCTCCCCTGAAAGGTTTGGTGGTGGAAACAGAAGCCTTTTTTTCATAGGAAATGAAATCAGCCCTCGAAGACAAAACCTGTGGGGGAAAAAATTTCTAAGCCCCGGGGTCACAATTTCAGCAAAAATCTGAAATTCACCAATTCTCTCAAGAATGGTGCCAAACTGTTGCAAATTCTCCTCTGAAAGGTTTGGCGGTGGAAACAGAAGCCTTTTTATCATAGGAAATGAAATCAGCCCTCAAAGACAAAACCTGTGGGAAAAAATTTTTCTAAGCCCCGGGGTCACAATTTCAGCAAAAAATCTGAAATTCTCCAGTTCTCTCAAAAATGGTGCCAAACTGTTGCAAATCCTCCCCTGAAAGGTTTCGCGGGGAAAACAGAAGCATTTTCATAATATAAAATGAAATCAGCCCTCGAAGACAAAACCTGTGGGAAGAAATTTTTCTAAGCCCCGGGGTCACAATTTGAGCAAAAATCTGAAATTCTACAATTCTCTCAAAAATGGTGCCAAACTGTTGCAAATTCTCCCCTGAAATGTTTGGCGGTGGAAACAGAATCCTTTTTATCATAGGAAATGAAATCAGCCCGCAAAGACAATACCTTTGGGGGAAAAAATTTCTAAGCCCCGGGGTCACAATTTCAGCAAAAAATCTGAAATTTTCTAATTCTCTCAAAAATGGTGCCAAACTGTTGCAAATTCTCCCCTGAAAGGTTTCGCGGGGAAAACAGAAGCATTTTCATAATATAAAATGAAATCAGCCCTCAAAGACAAAGCCTGTGAAAAAAAATTTTTCCAAGCCCTGGGGTCACAATTTCAACAAAAAATCTGAAATTCTCCAATTCTCTCAAAAATTGTGCCAAACTGTTGCAAATTCTCCCCTGAAAGGTTTGGCGGTGGAAACAGAAGCCTTTTTATCATAGGAAATGAAATCATCCCTCGAAGACAAAGCCTGTGAAAAAAAAAATTTCTAAGTCCCGGGGTCACAATTTGAGCAAAAATCTGAAATTCACCAATTCTCTCAAAAATGGTGCCAAACTGTTGCAAATTCTCCGCTGAAAGGTTTGGCGGTGGAAACAGAAGCCTTTTTATCATAGGAAATGAAATCAGGCCTCCAAGACAAAACCTGCGGGAAAATTTTTTTCTAAGCCCCGGGGTCACAATTTGAGCAAAAATCTGAAATTCACCAATTCTCTCAAAAATGGTGCCAAACTGTTGCAAATTCTCCTCTGAAAGGTTTGGCGGTGGAAACAGAAGCCTTTTTATCATAGGAAATGAAATCAGTCCTTGACGACAAAACCTGTGGGAAAAATTTTTTCTAAGCCCCAAGGGTCACAATTTGAGCAAAAATCTGAAATTCACCAATTCTCTCAAAAATGGTGCCAAACTGTTGCAAATCCTCCCCTGAAAGGTTTCGCGGGGAAAACAGAAGCATTTTCATAATATAAAATGAAATCAGCCCTCAAAGACAAAGCCTGTGAAAAAAAATTTTTCCAAGCCCTGGGGTCACAATTTCAACAAAAAATCTGAAATTCTCCAAATCACTCAAAAATGGTGCCAAACTGTTGCAAATTCTCCCCTGAAAGGTTTGGCGGTGGAAACAGAAGCCTTTTCATAATAGGAAATGAAATCAGCCCTCGAAGACAAAACCTGTGGGAAGAAATTTTTCTAAGCCCCGGGGTCACAATTTGAGCAAAAATCTGAAATTCACCAATTCTGTCAAAAATGGTGCCAAACTGTTGCAAATTCTCCCCTGAAATGTTTGGCGGTGGAAACAGAATCCTTTTTATCATAGGAAATGAAATCAGCCCGCGAAGACAATACCTTTGGGGGAAAAAATTTCTAAGCCCCGGGGTCACAATTTCAGCAAAAAATCTGAAATTTTCTAATTCTCTCAAAAATGGTGCCAAACTGTTGCAAATTCTCCCCTGAAAGGTTTCGCGGTGGAAACAGAAGCCTTTTCATAATACAAAATGAAATCAGCCCTCGAAGACAAAGCCTGTGAAAAAAAATTTTTCCAAGCCCCGGGGTCACAATTTCAGCAAAAAATCTGAAATTCTCCAATTCACTCAAAAATGGTGCCTAACTGTTGCAAATTCTCCCCTGAAAGGTTTGGTGGTGGAAACAGAAGCCTTTTTATCATAGGAAATGAAATCAGCCCTCGAAGACAAAACCTGTGGGAAAAAATTTTTCTAAGCCCCGGGGTCACAATTTCAGCAAAAAATCTGAAATTCTCCAATTCTCTCAAAAATGGTGCCAAACTGTTGCAAATTCTCCCCTGAAAGGTTTCGCGGGGAAAACAGAAGCATTTTCATAATATAAAATGAAATCAGCCCTCAAAGACAAAGCCTGTGAAAAAATTTTTTTCCAAGCCCTGGGGTCACAATTTCAACAAAAAATCTGAAATTCTCCAATTCACTCAAAAATGGTGCCTAACTGTTGCAAATTCTCCCCTGAAAGGTTTGGTGGTGGAAACAGAAGCCTTTTTTTCATAGGAAATGAAATCAGCCCTCGAAGACAAAACCTGTGGGGGAAAAAATTTCTAAGCCCCGGGGTCACAATTTCAGCAAAAATCTGAAATTCACCAATTCTCTCAAAAATGGTGCCAAACTGTTGCAAATTCTCCTCTGAAAGGTTTGGCGGTGGAAACAGAAGCCTTTTTATCATAGGAAATGAAATCAGCCCTCGAAGACAAAACCTGTGGGAAAAAAATTTTCTAAGCCCCGGGGTCACAATTTCAGCAAAAAATCTGAAATTCTCCAATTCTCTCAAAAATGGTGCCAAACTGTTGCAAATTCTCCCCTGAAAGGTTTCGCGGGGAAAACAGAAGCATTTTCATAATATAAAATGAAATCAGCCCTCAAAGACAAAGCCTGTGAAAAAATTTTTTTCCAAGCCCTGGGGTCACAATTTCAACAAAAAATCTGAAATTCTCCAATTCTCTCAAAAATTGTGCCAAACTGTTGCAAATTCTCCCCTGAAAGGTTTGGCGGTGGAAACAGAAGCCTTTTTATCATAGGAAATGAAATCATCCCTCGAAGACAAAGCCTGTGAAAAAAAAAATTTCTAAGTCCCGGGGTCACAATTTGAGCAAAAATCTGAAATTCACCAATTCTCTCAAAAATGGTGCCAAACTGTTGCAAATTCTCCGCTGAAAGGTTTGGCGGTGGAAACAGAAGCCTTTTTATCATAGGAAATGAAATCAGGCCTCCAAGACAAAACCTGCGGGAAAATTTTTTTCTAAGCCCCGGGGTCACAATTTGAGCAAAAATCTGAAATTCACCAATTCTCTCAAAAATGGTGCCAAACTGTTGCAAATTCTCCTCTGAAAGGTTTGGCGGTGGAAACAGAAGCCTTTTTATCATAGGAAATGAAATCAGTCCTTGACGACAAAACCTGTGGGAAAAAATTTTTCTAAGCCCCAAGGGTCACAATTTGAGCAAAAATCTGAAATTCACCAATTCTCTCAAAAATGGTGCCAAACTGTTGCAAATCCTCCCCTGAAAGGTTTTGCGGGGAAAACAGAAGCATTTTCATAATACAAAATGAAATCAGCCCTCAAAGACAAAGCCTGTGAAAAAAAATTTTTCCAAGCCCTGGGGTCACAATTTCAACAAAAAATCTGAAATTCTCCAAATCACTCAAAAATGGTGCCAAACTGTTGCAAATTCTCCCCTGAAAGGTTTGGCGGTGGAAACAGAAGCCTTTTCATAATAGGAAATGAAATCAGCCCTCGAAGACAAAACCTGTGGGAAGAAATTTTTCTAAGCCCCGGGGTCACAATTTGAGCAAAAATCTGAAATTCACCAATTCTGTCAAAAATGGTGCCAAACTGTTGCAAATTCTCCCCTGAAATGTTTGGCGGTGGAAACAGAATCCTTTTTATCATAGGAAATGAAATCAGCCCGCGAAGACAATACCTTTGGGGGAAAAAATTTCTAAGCCCCGGGGTCACAATTTCAGCAAAAAATCTGAAATTTTCTAATTCTCTCAAAAATGGTGCCAAACTGTTGCAAATTCTCCCCTGAAAGGTTTCGCGGTGGAAACAGAAGCCTTTTCATAATACAAAATGAAATCAGCCCTCGAAGACAAAGCCTGTGAAAAAAAATTTTTCCAAGCCCCGGGGTCACAATTTCAGCAAAAAATCTGAAATTCTCCAATTCACTCAAAAATGGTGCCTAACTGTTGCAAATTCTCCCCTGAAAGGTTTGGTGGTGGAAACAGAAGCCTTTTTTTCATAGGAAATGAAATCAGCCCTCGAAGACAAAACCTGTGGGGGAAAAAATTTCTAAGCCCCGGGGTCACAATTTCAGCAAAAATCTGAAATTCACCAATTCTCTCAAGAATGGTGCCAAACTGTTGCAAATTCTCCTCTGAAAGGTTTGGCGGTGGAAACAGAAGCCTTTTTATCATAGGAAATGAAATCAGCCCTCGAAGACAAAACCTGTGCGAAAAAATTTTTCTAAGCCCCGGGGTCACAATTTCAGCAAAAAATCTGAAATTCTCCAATTCTCTCAAAAATGGTGCCAAACTGTTGCAAATTCTCCCCTGAAAGGTTTCGCGGGGAAAACAGAAGCATTTTCATAATATAAAATGAAATCAGCCCTCAAAGACAAAGCCTGTGAAAAATTTTTTTTCCAAGCCCTGGGGTCACAATTTCAACAAAAAATCTGAAATTCTCCAATTCACTCAAAAATGGTGCCTAACTGTTGCAAATTCTCCCCTGAAAGGTTTGGTGGTGGAAACAGAAGCCTTTTTTTCATAGGAAATGAAATCAGCCCTCGAAGACAAAACCTGTGGGGGAAAAAATTTCTAAGCCCCGGGGTCACAATTTCAGCAAAAATCTGAAATTCACCAATTCTCTCAAGAATGGTGCCAAACTGTTGCAAATTCTCCTCTGAAAGGTTTGGCGGTGGAAACAGAAGCCTTTTTATCATAGGAAATGAAATCAGCCCTCGAAGACAAAACCTGTGGGAAAAAATTTTTCTAAGCCCCGGGGTCACAATTTCAGCAAAAAATCTGAAATTCTCCAGTTCTCTCAAAAATGGTGCCAAACTGTTGCAAATCCTCCCCTGAAAGGTTTCGCGGGGAAAACAGAAGCATTTTCATAATATAAAATGAAATCAGCCCTCGAAGACAAAACCTGTGGGAAGAAATTTTTCTAAGCCCCGGGGTCACAATTTGAGCAAAAATCTGAAATTCTACAATTCTCTCAAAAATGGTGCCAAACTGTTGCAAATTCTCCCCTGAAATGTTTGGCGGTGGAAACAGAATCCTTTTTATCATAGGAAATGAAATCAGCCCGCAAAGACAATACCTTTGGGGGAAAAAATTTCTAAGCCCCGGGGTCACAATTTCAGCAAAAAATCTGAAATTTTCTAATTCTCTCAAAAATGGTGCCAAACTGTTGCAAATTCTCCCCTGAAAGGTTTCGCGGGGAAAACAGAAGCATTTTCATAATATAAAATGAAATCAGCCCTCAAAGACAAAGCCTGTGAAAAAATTTTTTTCCAAGCCCTGGGGTCACAATTTCAACAAAAAATCTGAAATTCTCCAATTCTCTCAAAAATTGTGCCAAACTGTTGCAAATTCTCCCCTGAAAGGTTTGGCGGTGGAAACAGAAGCCTTTTTATCATAGGAAATGAAATCATCCCTCGAAGACAAAGCCTGTGAAAAAAAAAATTTCTAAGTCCCGGGGTCACAATTTGAGCAAAAATCTGAAATTCACCAATTCTCTCAAAAATGGTGCCAAACTGTTGCAAATTCTCCGCTGAAAGGTTTGGCGGTGGAAACAGAAGCCTTTTTATCATAGGAAATGAAATCAGGCCTCCAAGACAAAACCTGCGGGAAAATTTTTTTCTAAGCCCCGGGGTCACAATTTGAGCAAAAATCTGAAATTCACCAATTCTCTCAAAAATGGTGCCAAACTGTTGCAAATTCTCCTCTGAAAGGTTTGGCGGTGGAAACAGAAGCCTTTTTATCATAGGAAATGAAATCAGTCCTTGACGACAAAACCTGTGGGAAAAATTTTTTCTAAGCCCCAAGGGTCACAATTTGAGCAAAAATCTGAAATTCACCAATTCTCTCAAAAATGGTGCCAAACTGTTGCAAATCCTCCCCTGAAAGGTTTCGCGGGGAAAACAGAAGCATTTTCATAATATAAAATGAAATCAGCCCTCAAAGACAAAGCCTGTGAAAAAAAATTTTTCCAAGCCCTGGGGTCACAATTTCAACAAAAAATCTGAAATTCTCCAAATCACTCAAAAATGGTGCCAAACTGTTGCAAATTCTCCCCTGAAAGGTTTGGCGGTGGAAACAGAAGCCTTTTCATAATAGGAAATGAAATCAGCCCTCGAAGACAAAACCTGTGGGAAGAAATTTTTCTAAGCCCCGGGGTCACAATTTGAGCAAAAATCTGAAATTCACCAATTCTGTCAAAAATGGTGCCAAACTGTTGCAAATTCTCCCCTGAAATGTTTGGCGGTGGAAACAGAATCCTTTTTATCATAGGAAATGAAATCAGCCCGCGAAGACAATACCTTTGGGGGAAAAAATTTCTAAGCCCCGGGGTCACAATTTCAGCAAAAAATCTGAAATTTTCTAATTCTCTCAAAAATGGTGCCAAACTGTTGCAAATTCTCCCCTGAAAGGTTTCGCGGTGGAAACAGAAGCCTTTTCATAATACAAAATGAAATCAGCCCTCGAAGACAAAGCCTGTGAAAAAAAATTTTTACAAGCCCCGGGGTCACAATTTCAGCAAAAAATCTGAAATTCTCCAATTCACTCAAAAATGGTGCCTAACTGTTGCAAATTCTCCCCTGAAAGGTTTGGTGGTGGAAACAGAAGCCTTTTTTTCATAGGAAATGAAATCAGCCCTCGAAGACAAAACCTGTGGGGGAAAAAATTTCTAAGCCCCGGGGTCACAATTTCAGCAAAAATCTGAAATTCACCAATTCTCTCAAGAATGGTGCCAAACTGTTGCAAATTCTCCTCTGAAAGGTTTGGCGGTGGAAACAGAAGCCTTTTTATCATAGGAAATGAAATCAGCCCTCGAAGACAAAACCTGTGGGAAAAAATTTTTCTAAGCCCCGGGGTCACAATTTCAGCAAAAAATCTGAAATTCTCCAATTCTCTCAAAAATGGTGCCAAACTGTTGCAAATTCTCCCCTGAAAGGTTTCGCGGGGAAAACAGAAGCATTTTCATAATATAAAATGAAATCAGCCCTCAAAGACAAAGCCTGTGAAAAATTTTTTTTCCAAGCCCTGGGGTCACAATTTCAACAAAAAATCTGAAATTCTCCAATTCACTCAAAAATGGTGCCTAACTGTTGCAAATTCTCCCCTGAAAGGTTTGGTGGTGGAAACAGAAGCCTTTTTTTCATAGGAAATGAAATCAGCCCTCGAAGACAAAACCTGTGGGGGAAAAAATTTCTAAGCCCCGGGGTCACAATTTCAGCAAAAATCTGAAATTCACCAATTCTCTCAAGAATGGTGCCAAACTGTTGCAAATTCTCCTCTGAAAGGTTTGGCGGTGGAAACAGAAGCCTTTTTATCATAGGAAATGAAATCAGCCCTCGAAGACAAAACCTGTGGGAAAAAATTTTTCTAAGCCCCGGGGTCACAATTTCAGCAAAAAATCTGAAATTCTCCAGTTCTCTCAAAAATGGTGCCAAACTGTTGCAAATCCTCCCCTGAAAGGTTTCGCGGGGAAAACAGAAGCATTTTCATAATATAAAATGAAATCAGCCCTCGAAGACAAAACCTGTGGGAAGAAATTTTTCTAAGCCCCGGGGTCACAATTTGAGCAAAAATCTGAAATTCTACAATTCTCTCAAAAATGGTGCCAAACTGTTGCAAATTCTCCCCTGAAATGTTTGGCGGTGGAAACAGAATCCTTTTTATCATAGGAAATGAAATCAGCCCGCAAAGACAATACCTTTGGGGGAAAAAATTTCTAAGCCCCGGGGTCACAATTTCAGCAAAAAATCTGAAATTTTCTAATTCTCTCAAAAATGGTGCCAAACTGTTGCAAATTCTCCCCTGAAAGGTTTCGCGGTGGAAACAGAAGCCTTTTCATAATACAAAATGAAATCAGCCCTCGAAGACAAAGCCTGTGAAAAAAAATTTTTCCAAGCCCCGGGGTCACAATTTCAGCAAAAAATCTGAAATTCTCCAATTCACTCAAAAATGGTGCCTAACTGTTGCAAATTCTCCCCTGAAAGGTTTGGTGGTGGAAACAGAAGCCTTTTTTTCATAGGAAATGAAATCAGCCCTCGAAGACAAAGCCTGTGGGGGAAAAAATTTCTAAGCCCCGGGGTCACAATTTCAGCAAAAATCTGAAATTCACCAATTCTCTCAAGAATGGTGCCAAACTGTTGCAAATTCTCCTCTGAAAGGTTTGGCGGTGGAAACAGAAGCCTTTTTATCATAGGAAATGAAATCAGCCCTCGAAGACAAAACCTGTGGAAAAAAATTTTTCTAAGCCCCGGGGTCACAATTTCAGCAAAAAATCTGAAATTCTCCAATTCTCTCAAAAATGGTGCCAAACTGTTGCAAATTCTCCCCTGAAAGGTTTCGCGGGGAAAACAGAAGCATTTTCATAATATAAAATGAAATCAGCCCTCAAAGACAAAGCCTGTGAAAAATTTTTTTTCCAAGCCCTGGGGTCACAATTTCAACAAAAAATCTGAAATTCTCCAATTCACTCAAAAATGGTGCCTAACTGTTGCAAATTCTCCCCTGAAAGGTTTGGTGGTGGAAACAGAAGCCTTTTTTTCATAGGAAATGAAATCAGCCCTCGAAGACAAAACCTGTGGGGGAAAAAATTTCTAAGCCCCGGGGTCACAATTTCAGCAAAAATCTGAAATTCACCAATTCTCTCAAAAATGGTGCCAAACTGTTGCAAATTCTCCTCTGAAAGGTTTGGCGGTGGAAACAGAAGCCTTTTTATCATAGGAAATGAAATCAGCCCTCGAAGACAAAACCTGTGGGAAAAAAATTTTCTAAGCCCCGGGGTCACAATTTCAGCAAAAAATCTGAAATTCTCCAATTCTCTCAAGAATGGTGCCAAACTGTTGCAAATTCTCCCCTGAAAGGTTTCGCGGGGAAAACAGAAGCATTTTCATAATATAAAATGAAATCAGCCCTCAAAGACAAAGCCTGTGAAAAAATTTTTTTCCAAGCCCTGGGGTCACAATTTCAACAAAAAATCTGAAATTCTCCAATTCTCTCAAAAATTGTGCCAAACTGTTGCAAATTCTCCCCTGAAAGGTTTGGCGGTGGAAACAGAAGCCTTTTTATCATAGGAAATGAAATCATCCCTCGAAGACAAAGCCTGTGAAAAAAAAAATTTCTAAGTCCCGGGGTCACAATTTGAGCAAAAATCTGAAATTCACCAATTCTCTCAAAAATGGTGCCAAACTGTTGCAAATTCTCCGCTGAAAGGTTTGGCGGTGGAAACAGAAGCCTTTTTATCATAGGAAATGAAATCAGGCCTCCAAGACAAAACCTGCGGGAAAATTTTTTTCTAAGCCCCGGGGTCACAATTTGAGCAAAAATCTGAAATTCACCAATTCTCTCAAAAATGGTGCCAAACTGTTGCAAATTCTCCTCTGAAAGGTTTGGCGGTGGAAACAGAAGCCTTTTTATCATAGGAAATGAAATCAGTCCTTGACGACAAAACCTGTGGGAAAAAATTTTTCTAAGCCCCAAGGGTCACAATTTGAGCAAAAATCTGAAATTCACCAATTCTCTCAAAAATGGTGCCAAACTGTTGCAAATCCTCCCCTGAAAGGTTTCGCGGGGAAAACAGAAGCATTTTCATAATATAAAATGAAATCAGCCCTCAAAGACAAAGCCTGTGAAAAAAAATTTTTCCAAGCCCTGGGGTCACAATTTCAACAAAAAATCTGAAATTCTCCAAATCACTCAAAAATGGTGCCAAACTGTTGCAAATTCTCCCCTGAAAGGTTTGGCGGTGGAAACAGAAGCCTTTTCATAATAGGAAATGAAATCAGCCCTCGAAGACAAAACCTGTGGGAAGAAATTTTTCTAAGCCCCGGGGTCACAATTTGAGCAAAAATCTGAAATTCACCAATTCTGTCAAAAATGGTGCCAAACTGTTGCAAATTCTCCCCTGAAATGTTTGGCGGTGGAAACAGAATCCTTTTTATCATAGGAAATGAAATCAGCCCGCGAAGACAATACCTTTGGGGGAAAAAATTTCTAAGCCCCGGGGTCACAATTTCAGCAAAAAATCTGAAATTTTCTAATTCTCTCAAAAATGGTGCCAAACTGTTGCAAATTCTCCCCTGAAAGGTTTCGCGGTGGAAACAGAAGCCTTTTCATAATACAAAATGAAATCAGCCCTCGAAGACAAAGCCTGTGAAAAAAAATTTTTCCAAGCCCCGGGGTCACAATTTCAGCAAAAAATCTGAAATTCTCCAATTCACTCAAAAATGGTGCCTAACTGTTGCAAATTCTCCCCTGAAAGGTTTGGTGGTGGAAACAGAAGCCTTTTTTTCATAGGAAATGAAATCAGCCCTCGAAGACAAAACCTGTGGGGGAAAAAATTTCTAAGCCCCGGGGTCACAATTTCAGCAAAAATCTGAAATTCACCAATTCTCTCAAGAATGGTGCCAAACTGTTGCAAATTCTCCTCTGAAAGGTTTGGCGGTGGAAACAGAAGCCTTTTTATCATAGGAAATGAAATCAGCCCTCGAAGACAAAACCTGTGCGAAAAAATTTTTCTAAGCCCCGGGGTCACAATTTCAGCAAAAAATCTGAAATTCTCCAATTCTCTCAAAAATGGTGCCAAACTGTTGCAAATTCTCCCCTGAAAGGTTTCGCGGGGAAAACAGAAGCATTTTCATAATATAAAATGAAATCAGCCCTCAAAGACAAAGCCTGTGAAAAATTTTTTTTCCAAGCCCTGGGGTCACAATTTCAACAAAAAATCTGAAATTCTCCAATTCACTCAAAAATGGTGCCTAACTGTTGCAAATTCTCCCCTGAAAGGTTTGGTGGTGGAAACAGAAGCCTTTTTTTCATAGGAAATGAAATCAGCCCTCGAAGACAAAACCTGTGGGGGAAAAAATTTCTAAGCCCCGGGGTCACAATTTCAGCAAAAATCTGAAATTCACCAATTCTCTCAAGAATGGTGCCAAACTGTTGCAAATTCTCCTCTGAAAGGTTTGGCGGTGGAAACAGAAGCCTTTTTATCATAGGAAATGAAATCAGCCCTCGAAGACAAAACCTGTGGGAAAAAATTTTTCTAAGCCCCGGGGTCACAATTTCAGCAAAAAATCTGAAATTCTCCAATTCTCTCAAAAATGGTGCCAAACTGTTGCAAATTCTCCCCTGAAAGGTTTCGCGGGGAAAACAGAAGCATTTTCATAATATAAAATGAAATCAGCCCTCAAAGACAAAGCCTGTGAAAATTTTTTTTTCCAAGCCCTGGGGTCACAATTTCAACAAAAAATCTGAAATTCTCCAATTCTCTCAAAAATTGTGCCAAACTGTTGCAAATTCTCCCCTGAAAGGTTTGGCGGTGGAAACAGAATCCTTTTTATCATAGGAAATGAAATCAGCCCGCGAAGACAATACCTTTGGGGGAAAAAATTTCTAAGCCCCGGGGTCACAATTTCAGCAAAAAATCTGAAATTTTCTAATTCTCTCAAAAATGGTGCCAAACTGTTGCAAATTCTCCCCTGAAAGGTTTCGCGGTGGAAACAGAAGCCTTTTCATAATACAAAATGAAATCAGCCCTCGAAGACAAAGCCTGTGAAAAAAAATTTTTCCAAGCCCCGGGGTCACAATTTCAGCAAAAAATCTGAAATTCTCCAATTCACTCAAAAATGGTGCCTAACTGTTGCAAATTCTCCCCTGAAAGGTTTGGTGGTGGAAACAGAAGCCTTTTTTTCATAGGAAATGAAATCAGCCCTCGAAGACAAAACCTGTGGGGGAAAAAATTTCTAAGCCCCGGGGTCACAATTTCAGCAAAAATCTGAAATTCACCAATTCTCTCAAAAATGGTGCCAAACTGTTGCAAATTCTCCTCTGAAAGGTTTGGCGGTGGAAACAGAAGCCTTTTTATCATAGGAAATGAAATCAGCCCTCGAAGACAAAACCTGTGGGAAAAAATTTTTCTAAGCCCCGGGGTCACAATTTCAGCAAAAAATCTGAAATTCTCCAATTCTCTCAAAAATGGTGCCAAACTGTTGCAAATTCTCCCCTGAAAGGTTTCGCGGGGAAAACAGAAGCATTTTCATAATATAAAATGAAATCAGCCCTCAAAGACAAAGCCTGTGAAAAATTTTTTTTCCAAGCCCTGGGGTCACAATTTCAACAAAAAATCTGAAATTCTCCAATTCACTCAAAAATGGTGCCTAACTGTTGCAAATTCTCCCCTGAAAGGTTTGGTGGTGGAAACAGAAGCCTTTTTTTCATAGGAAATGAAATCAGCCCTCGAAGACAAAACCTGTGGGGGAAAAAATTTCTAAGCCCCGGGGTCACAATTTCAGCAAAAATCATAAATTCACCAATTCTCTCAAGAATGGTGCCAAACTGTTGCAAATTCTCCTCTGAAAGGTTTGGCGGTGGAAACAGAAGCCTTTTTATCATAGGAAATGAAATCAGCCCTCGAAGACAAAACCTGTGGGAAAAAATTTTTCTAAGCGCCGGGGTCACAATTTCAGCAAAAAATCTGAAATTCTCCAATTCTCTCAAAAATGGTGCCAAACTGTTGCAAATTCTCCGCTGAAAGGTTTCGCGGGGAAAACAGAAGCATTTTCATAATATAAAATGAAATCAGCCCTCAAAGACAAAGCCTGTGAAAAAATTTTTTTCCAAGCCCTGGGGTCACAATTTCAACAAAAAATCTGAAATTCTCCAATTCTCTCAAAAATTGTGCCAAACTGTTGCAAATTCTCCCCTGAAAGGTTTGGCGGTGGAAACAGAAGCCTTTTTATCATAGGAAATGAAATCATCGCTCGAAGACAAAGCCTGTGAAAAAAAAAATTTCTAAGTCCCGGGGTCACAATTTGAGCAAAAATCTGAAATTCACCAATTCTCTCAAAAATGGTGCCAAACTGTTGCAAATTCTCCGCTGAAAGGTTTGGCGGTGGAAACAGAAGCCTTTTTATCATAGGAAATGAAATCAGGCCTCCAAGACAAAACCTGCGGGAAAATTTTTTTCTATGCCCCGGGGTCACAATTTGAGCAAAAATCTGAAATTCACCAATTCTCTCAAAAATGGTGCCAAACTGTTGCAAATTCTCCTCTGAAAGGTTTGGCGGTGGAAACAGAAGCCTTTTTATCATAGGAAATGAAATCAGTCCTTGACGACAAAACCTGTGGGAAAAAATTTTTCTAAGCCCCGGGGTCACAATTTGAGCAAAAATCTGAAATTCACCAATTCTCTCAAAAATGGTGCCAAACTGTTGCAAATCCTCCCCTGAAAGGTTTCGCGGGGAAAACAGAAGCATTTTCATAATATAAAATGAAATCAGCCCTCAAAGACAAAGCCTGTGAAAAAAAATTTTTCCAAGCCCTGGGGTCACAATTTCAACAAAAAATCTGAAATTCTCCAAATCACTCAAAAATGGTGCCAAACTGTTGCAAATTCTCCCCTGAAAGGTTTGGCGGTGGAAACAGAAGCCTTTTTATCATAGGAAATGAAATCAGCCCTCGAAGACAAAACCTGTGGGAAGAAATTTTTCTAAGCCCCGGGGTCACAATTTGAGCAAAAATCTGAAATTCACCAATTCTGTCAAAAATGGTGCCAAACTGTTGCAAATTCTCCTCTGAAAGGTTTGGCGGTGGAAACAGAATCCTTTTTATCATAGGAAATGAAATCAGCCCGCGAAGACAATACCTTTGGGGGAAAAAATTTCTAAGCCCCGGGGTCACAATTTCAGCAAAAAATCTGAAATTTTCTAATTCTCTCAAAAATGGTGCCAAACTGTTGCAAATTCTCCCCTGAAAGGTTTCGCGGTGGAAACAGAAGCCTTTTCATAATACAAAATGAAATCAGCCCTCGAAGACAAAGCCTGTGAAAAAAAATTTTTCCAAGCCCCGGGGTCACAATTTCAGCAAAAAATCTGAAATTCTCCAATTCACTCAAAAATGGTGCCTAACTGTTGCAAATTCTCCCCTGAAAGGTTTGGTGGTGGAAACAGAAGCCTTTTTTTCATAGGAAATGAAATCAGCCCTCGAAGACAAAACCTGTGGGGGAAAAAATTTCTAAGCCCCGGGGTCACAATTTCAGCAAAAATCTGAAATTCACCAATTCTCTCAAGAATGGTGCCAAACTGTTGCAAATTCTCCTCTGAAAGGTTTGGCGGTGGAAACAGAAGCCTTTTTATCATAGGAAATGAAATCAGCCCTCGAAGACAAAACCTGTGGGAAAAAATTTTTCTAAGCCCCGGGGTCACAATTTCAGCAAAAAATCTGAAATTCTCCAATTCTCTCAAAAATGGTGCCAAACTGTTGCAAATTCTCCCCTGAAAGGTTTCGCGGGGAAAACAGAAGCATTTTCATAATATAAAATGAAATCAGCCCTCAAAGACAAAGCCTGTGAAAATTTTTTTTTCCAAGCCCTGGGGTCACAATTTCAACAAAAAATCTGAAATTCTCCAATTCTCTCAAAAATTGTGCCAAACTGTTGCAAATTCTCCCCTGAAAGGTTTGGCGGTGGAAACAGAAGCCTTTTTATCATAGGAAATGAAATCATCCCTCGAAGACAAAGCCTGTGAAAAAAAAAATTTCTAAGTCCCGGGGTCACAATTTGAGCAAAAATCTGAAATTCACCAATTCTCTCAAAAATGGTGCCAAACTGTTGCAAATTCTCCGCTGAAAGGTTTGGCGGTGGAAACAGAAGCCTTTTTATCATAGGAAATGAAATCAGGCCTCCAAGACAAAACCTGCGGGAAAATTTTTTTCTAAGCCCCGGGGTCACAATTTGAGCAAAAATCTGAAATTCACCAATTCTCTCAAAAATGGTGCCAAACTGTTGCAAATTCTCCTCTGAAAGGTTTGGCGGTGGAAACAGAAGCCTTTTTATCATAGGAAATGAAATCAGTCCTTGACGACAAAACCTGTGGGAAAAAATTTTTCTAAGCCCCGGGGTCACAATTTGAGCAAAAATCTGAAATTCACCAATTCTCTCAAAAATGGTGCCAAACTGTTGCAATTTCTCCCCTGAAGGGTTTGGCGGTGGAAAAAGAAGCCTTTTTATCATAGGAAATGAAATCAGCCCTCGAAGACAATACCTTTGGGGGAAAAAAATTCTAAGCCCCGGGGTCACAATTTCAGCAAAAAATCTGAAATTCTCCAGTTCTCTCAAAAATGGTGCCAAACTGTTGCAAATCCTCCCCTGAAAGGTTTCGCGGGGAAAACAGAAGCATTTTCATAATATAAAATGAAATCAGCGCTCGAAGACAAAACCTGTGGGAAGAAATTTTTCTAAGCCCCGGGGTCACAATTTGAGCAAAAATCTGAAATTCTACAATTCTCTCAAAAATGGTGCCAAACTGTTGCAAATTCTCCCCTGAAATGTTTGGCGGTGGAAACAGAATCCTTTTTATCATAGGAAATGAAATCAGCCCGCGAAGACAATACCTTTGGGGGAAAAAATTTCTAAGCCCCGGGGTCACAATTTCAGCAAAAAATCTGAAATTTTCTAATTCTCTCAAAAATGGTGCCAAACTGTTGCAAATTCTCCCCTGAAAGGTTTCGCGGTGGAAACAGAAGCCTTTTCATAATACAAAATGAAATCAGCCCTCGAAGACAAAGCCTGTGAAAAAAAATTTTTCCAAGCCCCGGGGTCACAATTTCAGCAAAAAATCTGAAATTCTCCAATTCACTCAAAAGTGGTGCCTAACTGTTGCAAATTCTCCCCTGAAAGGTTTGGTGGTGGAAACAGAAGCCTTTTTTTCATAGGAAATGAAATCAGCCCTCGAAGACAAAACCTGTGGGGGAAAAAATTTCTAAGCCCCGGGGTCACAATTTCAGCAAAAATCTGAAATTCACCAATTCTCTCAAAAATGGTGCCAAACTGTTGCAAATTCTCCTCTGAAAGGTTTGGCGGTGGAAACAGAAGCCTTTTTATCATAGGAAATGAAATCAGCCCTCGAAGACAAAACCTGTGGGAAAAAAATTTTCTAAGCCCCGGGGTCACAATTTCAGCAAAAAATCTGAAATTCTCCAATTCTCTCAAAAATGGTGCCAAACTGTTGCAAACTCTCCCCTGAAAGGTTTCGCGGGGAAAACAGAAGCATTTTCATAATATAAAATGAAATCAGCCCTCAAAGACAAAGCCTGTGAAAAAAATTTTTTCCAACCCCTGGGGTCACAATTTCAACAAAAAATCTGAAATTCTCCAATTCACTCAAAAATGGTGCCTAACTGTTGCAAATTCTCCCCTGAAAGGTTTGGCGGTGGAAACAGAAGCCTTTTTATCATAGGAAATGAAATCAGCCCTCGAAGACAAAACCTGTGGGAAAAATTTTTTCTAAGCCCCGGGGTCACAATTTCAGCAAAAAATCTGAAATTCTCCAATTCTCTCAAAAATGGTGCCAAACTGTTGCAAATTCTCCCCTGAAAGGTTTCGCGGGGAAAACAGAAGCATTTTCATAATATAAAATGAAATCAGCCCTCAAAGACAAAGCCTGTGAAAAAAATTTTTTCCAAGCCCCGGGGTCACAATTTCAACAAAAAATCTGAAATTCTCCAATTCTCTCAAAAATTGTGCCAAACTGTTGCAAATTCTCCCCTGAAAGGTTTGGCGGAGGAAACAGAAGCCTTTTTATCATAGGAAATGAAATCAGCCCTCGAAGACAAAACCTGTGGGGAAAAAAATTTCTAAGCCCCGGGGTTACAATTTCAGCAAAAATCTGAAATTCTCCAATTCACTCAAAAATGGTGCCAAACTCTTGCAAATTCTCCCCTGAAAGGTTTGGCGGTGGAAACAGAAGCCTTTTTATCATAGGAAATGAAATCAGCCCTCGACAATTTAAGCTGTGGAAAAAAACATTTCTAAGCCCCGGGGTCACAATTTGAGCAAAAATCTGAAATTCTCTACTTCACTCAAAAATGGTGCCAAACTGTTGCAAATTCTCCCCTGAAAGGTTTGGTGGTGGAAACAGAAGCCTTTTTGTCATAGGAAATGAAATCAGCCCTCGAAGACAAAACCTGTGGGGGAAAAAATTTCTAAGCCCCGGGGTCACAATTTCAGCAAAAATCTGAAATTCACCAATTCTCTCAAAAATGGTGCCAAACTGTTGCAAATTCTCCTCTGAAAGGTTTGGCGGTGGAAACAGAAGCCTTTTTATCATAGGAAATGAAATCAGCCCTCGAAGACAAAACCTGTGGGAAAAAATTTTTCTAAGCCCCGGGGTCACAATTTCAGCAAAAAATCTGAAATTCTCCAATTCTCTCAAAAATGGTGCCAAACTGTTGCAAATTCTCCCCTGAAAGGTTTCGCGGGGAAAACAGAAGCATTTTCATAATATAAAATGAAATCAGCCCTCAAAGACAAAGCCTGTGAAAAAAATTTTTTCCAAGCCCTGGGGTCACAATTTCAACAAAAAATCTGAAATTCTCCAATTCACTCAAAAATGGTGCCTAACTGTTGCAAATTCTCCCCTGAAAGGTTTGGTGGTGGAAACAGAAGCCTTTTTTTCATAGGAAATGAAATCAGCCCGCGAAGACAATACCTTTGGGGGAAAAAATTTCTAAGCCCCGGGGTCACAATTTCAGCAAAAAATCTGAAATTCTCCAATTCTCTCAAAAATGGTGCCAAACTGTTGCAAATTCTCCCCTGAAAGGTTTCGCGGGGAAAACAGAAGCATTTTCATAATATAAAATGAAATCAGCCCTCAAAGACAAAGCCTGTGAAAATTTTTTTTTCCAAGCCCTGGGGTCACAATTTCAACAAAAAATCTGAAATTCTCCAATTCACTCAAAAATGGTGCCTAACTGTTGCAAATTCTCCCCTGAAAGGTTTGGTGGTGGAAACAGAAGCCTTTTTTTCATAGGAAATGAAATCAGCCCTCGAAGACAAAACCTGTGGGAAAAAATTTTTCTAAGCCCCGGGGTCACAATTTCAGCAAAAAATCTGAAATTCTCCAATTCTCTCAAAAATGGTGCCAAACTGTTGCAAATTCTCCCCTGAAAGGTTTCGCGGGGAAAACAGAAGCATTTTCATAATATAAAATGAAATCAGCCCTCAAAGACAAAGCCTGTGAAAAATTTTTTTTCCAAGCCCTGGGGTCACAATTTCAACAAAAAATCTGAAATTCTCCAATTCTCTCAAAAATTGTGCCAAACTGTTGCAAATTCTCCCCTGAAAGGTTTGGCGGAGGAAACAGAAGCCTTTTTATCATAGGAAATGAAATCAGCCCTCGAAGACAAAACCTGTGGGGAAAAAAATTTCTAAGCCCCGGGGTTACAATTTCAGCAAAAATCTGAAATTCTCCAATTCACTCAAAAATGGTGCCAAACTCTTGCAAATTCTCCCCTGAAAGGTTTGGCGGTGGAAACAGAAGCCTTTTTATCATAGGAAATGAAATCAGCCCTCGACAATTTAAGCTGTGGAAAAAAACATTTCTAAGCCCCGGGGTCACAATTTGAGCAAAAATCTGAAATTCTCTATTTCACTCAAAAATGGTGCCAAACTGTTGCAAATTCTCCCCTGAAAGGTTTGGTGGTGGAAACAGAAGCCTTTTTGTCATAGGAAATGAAATCAGCCCTTGAAGAGAAAACCTGTGAAAAAAAAAAATTCTAAGCCCCGGGGTCACAATTTCAGTAAAAATCTGAAATTCTCCAATTCTCTCAAAAATGGTGCCAAACTGTTGCAAATTCTGCCCTGAAAGGTTTGGCGGTGGAAACAGAAGCCTTTTTATCATAGGAAATGAAATCATCCCTCGAAGACAAAGCCTGTGAAAAAAAAAATTTCTAAGTCCCGGGGTCACAATTTGAGCAAAAATCTGAAATTCACCAATTCTCTCAAAAATGGTGCCAAACTGTTGCAAATTCTCCGCTGAAAGGTTTGGCGGTGGAAACAGAAGCCTTTTTATCATAGGAAATGAAATCAGGCCTCCAAGACAAAACCTGCGGGAAAATTTTTTTCTAAGCCCCGGGGTCACAATTTGAGCAAAAATCTGAAATTCACCAATTCTCTCAAAAATGGTGCCAAACTGTTGCAAATTCTCCCCTGAAAGGTTTGGCGGTGGAAACAGAAGCCTTTTTATCATAGGAAATGAAATCAGCCCTCGAAGACAATACCTTTGGGGGAAAAAAATTCTAAGCCCCGGGGTCACAATTTCAGCAAAAAATCTGAAATTCTCCAGTTCTCTCAAAAATGGTGCCAAACTGTTGCAAATCCTCCCCTGAAAGGTTTCGCGGGGAAAACAGAAGCATTTTCATAATATAAAATGAAATCAGCCCTCAAAGACAAAGCCTGTGGAAAATTTTTTTTCCAAGCCCTGGGGTCACAATTTCAACAAAAAATCTGAAATTCTCCAATTCTCTCAAAAATTGTGCCAAACTGTTGCAAATTCTCCCCTGAAAGGTTTGGTGGTGGAAACAGAAGCCTTTTTTTTATAGGAAATGAAATCAGCCCTCGAAGACAAAACCTGTGGGGGAAAAAATTTCTAAGCCCCGGGGTCACAATTTCAGCAAAAATCTGAAATTCACCAATTCTCTCAAAAATGGTGCCAAACTGTTGCAAATTCTCCTCTGAAAGGTTTGGCGGTGGAAAAAGAAGCCTTTTTATCATAGGAAATGAAATCAGCCCTCGAAGACAAAACCTGTGGGAAAAAAATTTTCTAAGCCCCGGGGTCACAATTTCAGCAAAAAATCTGAAATTCTCCAATTCTCTCAAAAATGGTGCCAAACTGTTGCAAATTCTCCCCTGAAAGGTTTCGCGGGGAAAACAGAAGCATTTTCATAATATAAAATGAAATCAGCCCTCAAAGACAAAGCCTGTGAAAAAAAATTTTTCCAAGCCCTGGGGTCACAATTTCAACAAAAAATCTGAAATTCTCCAATTCACTCAAAAATGGTGCCTAACTGTTGCAAATTCTCCCCTGAAAGGTTTGGCGGTGGAAACAGAAGCCTTTTTATCATAGGAAATGAAATCAGCCCTCGAAGACAAAACCTGTGGGAAAATTTTTTTCTAAGCCCCGGGGTCACAATTTCAGCAAAAAATCTGAAATTCTCCAATTCTCTCAAAAATGGTGCCAAACTGTTGCAAATTCTCCCCTGAAAGGTTTCGCGGGGAAAACAGAAGCATTTTCATAATATAAAATGAAATCAGCCCTCAAAGACAAAGCCTGTGAAAAAATTTTTTTCCAAGCCCTGGGGTCACAATTTCAACAAAAAATCTGAAATTCTCCAATTCTCTCAAAAATGGTGCCTAACTGTTGCAAATTCTCCCCTGAAAGGTTTGGTGGTGGAAACAGAAGCCTTTTTTTCATAGGAAATGAAATCAGCCCGCGAAGACAATACCTTTGGGGGAAAAAATTTCTAAGCCCCGGGGTCACAATTTCAGCAAAAAATCTGAAATTCTCCAATTCTCTCAAAAATGGTGCCAAACTGTTGCAAATTCTCCCCTGAAAGGTTTCGCGGGGAAAACAGAAGCATTTTCATAATATAAAATGAAATCAGCCCTCAAAGACAAAGCCTGTGAAAATTTTTTTTTCCAAGCCCTGGGGTCACAATTTCAACAAAAAATCTGAAATTCTCCAATTCACTCAAAAATGGTGCCTAACTGTTGCAAATTCTCCCCTGAAAGGTTTGGTGGTGGAAACAGAAGCCTTTTTTTCATAGGAAATGAAATCAGCCCTCGAAGACAAAACCTGTGGGAAAAAAATTTTTCTAAGCCCCGGGGTCACAATTTCAGCAAAAAATCTGAAATTCTCCAATTCTCTCAAAAATGGTGCCAAACTGTTGCAAATTCTCCCCTGAAAGGTTTCGCGGGGAAAACAGAAGCATTTTCATAATATAAAATGAAATCAGCCCTCAAAGACAAAGCCTGTGAAAAAATTTTTTTCCAAGCCCTGGGGTCACAATTTCAACAAAAAATCTGAAATTCTCCAATTCTCTCAAAAATTGTGCCAAACTGTTGCAAATTCTCCCCTGAAAGGTTTGGCGGAGGAAACAGAAGCCTTTTTATCATAGGAAATGAAATCAGCCCTCGAAGACAAAACCTGTGGGGAAAAAAATTTCTAAGCCCCGGGGTTACAATTTCAGCAAAAATCTGAAATTCTCCAATTCACTCAAAAATGGTGCCAAACTCTTGCAAATTCTCCCCTGAAAGGTTTGGCGGTGGAAACAGAAGCCTTTTTATCATAGGAAATGAAATCAGCCCTCGACAATTTAAGCTGTGGAAAAAAACATTTCTAAGCCCCGGGGTCACAATTTGAGCAAAAATCTGAAATTCTCTATTTCACTCAAAAATGGTGCCAAACTGTTGCAAATTCTCCCCTGAAAGGTTTGGTGGTGGAAACAGAAGCCTTTTTGTCATAGGAAATGAAATCAGCCCTTGAAGAGAAAACCTGTGAAAAAAAAAAATTCTAAGCCCCGGGGTCACAATTTCAGTAAAAATCTGAAATTCTCCAATTCTCTCAAAAATGGTGCCAAACTGTTGCAAATTCTGCCCTGAAAGGTTTGGCGGTGGAAACAGAAGCCTTTTTATCATAGGAAATGAAATCATCCCTCGAAGACAAAGCCTGTGAAAAAAAAAATTTCTAAGTCCCGGGGTCACAATTTGAGCAAAAATCTGAAATTCACCAATTCTCTCAAAAATGGTGCCAAACTGTTGCAAATTCTCCGCTGAAAGGTTTGGCGGTGGAAACAGAAGCCTTTTTATCATAGGAAATGAAATCAGGCCTCCAAGACAAAACCTGCGGGAAAATTTTTTTCTAAGCCCCGGGGTCACAATTTGAGCAAAAATCTGAAATTCACCAATTCTCTCAAAAATGGTGCCAAACTGTTGCAAATTCTCCCCTGAAAGGTTTGGCGGTGGAAACAGAAGCCTTTTTATCATAGGAAATGAAATCAGCCCTCGAAGACAATACCTTTGGGGGAAAAAAATTCTAAGCCCCGGGGTCACAATTTCAGCAAAAAATCTGAAATTCTCCAGTTCTCTCAAAAATGGTGCCAAACTGTTGCAAATCCTCCCCTGAAAGGTTTCGCGGGGAAAACAGAAGCATTTTCATAATATAAAATGAAATCAGCCCTCAAAGACAAAGCCTGTGGAAAATTTTTTTTCCAAGCCCTGGGGTCACAATTTCAACAAAAAATCTGAAATTCTCCAATTCTCTCAAAAATTGTGCCAAACTGTTGCAAATTCTCCCCTGAAAGGTTTGGTGGTGGAAACAGAAGCCTTTTTTTTATAGGAAATGAAATCAGCCCTCGAAGACAAAACCTGTGGGGGAAAAAATTTCTAAGCCCCGGGGTCACAATTTCAGCAAAAATCTGAAATTCACCAATTCTCTCAAAAATGGTGCCAAACTGTTGCAAATTCTCCTCTGAAAGGTTTGGCGGTGGAAAAAGAAGCCTTTTTATCATAGGAAATGAAATCAGCCCTCGAAGACAAAACCTGTGGGAAAAAAATTTTCTAAGCCCCGGGGTCACAATTTCAGCAAAAAATCTGAAATTCTCCAATTCTCTCAAAAATGGTGCCAAACTGTTGCAAATTCTCCCCTGAAAGGTTTCGCGGGGAAAACAGAAGCATTTTCATAATATAAAATGAAATCAGCCCTCAAAGACAAAGCCTGTGAAAAAAATTTTTTCCAAGCCCTGGGGTCACAATTTCAACAAAAAATCTGAAATTCTCCAATTCACTCAAAAATGGTGCCTAACTGTTGCAAATTCTCCCCTGAAAGGTTTGGCGGTGGAAACAGAAGCCTTTTTATCATAGGAAATGAAATCAGCCCTCGAAGACAAAACCTGTGGGAAAATTTTTTTCTAAGCCCCGGGGTCACAATTTCAGCAAAAAATCTGAAATTCTCCAATTCTCTCAAAAATGGTGCCAAACTGTTGCAAATTCTCCCCTGAAAGGTTTCGCGGGGAAAACAGAAGCATTTTCATAATATAAAATGAAATCAGCCCTCAAAGACAAAGCCTGTGAAAAAATTTTTTTCCAAGCCCTGGGGTCACAATTTCAACAAAAAATCTGAAATTCTCCAATTCTCTCAAAAATTGTGCCAAACTGTTGCAAATTCTCCCCTGAAAGGTTTGGCGGAGGAAACAGAAGCCTTTTTATCATAGGAAATGAAATCAGCCCTCGAAGACAAAACCTGTGGGGAAAAAAATTTCTAAGCCCCGGGGTTACAATTTCAGCAAAAATCTGAAATTCTCCAATTCACTCAAAAATGGTGCCAAACTCTTGCAAATTCTCCCCTGAAAGGTTTGGCGGTGGAAACAGAAGCCTTTTTATCATAGGAAATGAAATCAGCCCTCGACAATTTAAGCTGTGGAAAAAAACATTTCTAAGCCCCGGGGTCACAATTTGAGCAAAAATCTGAAATTCTCTATTTCACTCAAAAATGGTGCCAAACTGTTGCAAATTCTCCCCTGAAAGGTTTGGTGGTGGAAACAGAAGCCTTTTTGTCATAGGAAATGAAATCAGCCCTTGAAGAGAAAACCTGTGAAAAAAAAAAATTCTAAGCCCCGGGGTCACAATTTCAGTAAAAATCTGAAATTCTCCAATTCTCTCAAAAATGGTGCCAAACTGTTGCAAATTCTGCCCTGAAAGGTTTGGCGGTGGAAACAGAAGCCTTTTTATCATAGGAAATGAAATCATCCCTCGAAGACAAAGCCTGTGAAAAAAAAAATTTCTAAGTCCCGGGGTCACAATTTGAGCAAAAATCTGAAATTCACTAATTCTCTCAAAAATGGTGCCAAACTGTTGCAAATTCTCCGCTGAAAGGTTTGGCGGTGGAAACAGAAGCCTTTTTATCATAGGAAATGAAATCAGGCCTCCAAGACAAAACCTGCGGGAAAATTTTTTTCTAAGCCCCGGGGTCACAATTTGAGCAAAAATCTGAAATTCACCAATTCTCTCAAAAATGGTGCCAAACTGTTGCAAATTCTCCCCTGAAAGGTTTGGCGGTGGAAACAGAAGCCTTTTTATCATAGGAAATGAAATCAGCCCTCGAAGACAATACCTTTGGGGGAAAAAAATTCTAAGCCCCGGGGTCACAATTTCAGCAAAAAATCTGAAATTCTCCAGTTCTCTCAAAAATGGTGCCAAACTGTTGCAAATCCTCCCCTGAAAGGTTTCGCGGGGAAAACAGAAGCATTTTCATAATATAAAATGAAATCAGCCCTCAAAGACAAAGCCTGTGGAAAAAATTTTTTCCAAACCCTGGGGTCACAATTTCAACAAAAAATCTGAAATTCTCCAATTCTCTCAAAAATTGTGCCAAACTGTTGCAAATTCTCCCCTGAAAGGTTTGGCGGAGGAAACAGAAGCCTTTTTATCATAGGAAATGAAATCAGCCCTCGAAGACAAAACCTGTGGGGAAAAAAAATTCTAAGCCCCGGGGTCACAATTTCAGCAAAAATCTGAAATTCTCCAATTCACTCAAAAATGGTGCCAAACTCTTGCAAATTCTCCCCTGAAAGGTTTGGCGGTGGAAACAGAAGCCTTTTTATCATAGGAAATGAAATCAGCCCTCGACAATTTAAGCTGTGGAAAAAAACATTTCTAAGCCCCGGGGTCACAATTTGAGCAAAAATCTGAAATTCTCTATTTCACTCAAAAATGGTGCCAAACTGTTGCAAATTCTCCCCTGAAAGGTTTGGTGGTGGAAACAGAAGCCTTTTTGTCATAGGAAATGAAATCAGCCCTTGAAGAGAAAACCTGTGAAAAAAAAAAATTCTAAGCCCCGGGGTCACAATTTCAGTAAAAATCTGAAATTCTCCAATTCTCTCAAAAATGGTGCCAAACTGTTGCAAATTCTGCCCTGAAAGGTTTGGCGGTGGAAACAGAAGCCTTTTTATCATAGGAAATGAAATCATCCCTCGAAGACAAAGCCTGTGAAAAAAAAAATTTCTAAGTCCCGGGGTCACAATTTGAGCAAAAATCTGAAATTCACCAATTCTCTCAAAAATGGTGCCAAACTGTTGCAAATTCTCCGCTGAAAGGTTTGGCGGTGGAAACAGAAGCCTTTTTATCATAGGAAATGAAATCAGGCCTCCAAGACAAAACCTGCGGGAAAATTTTTTTCTAAGCCCCGGGGTCACAATTTGAGCAAAAATCTGAAATTCACCAATTCTCTCAAAAATGGTGCCAAACTGTTGCAAATTCTCCCCTGAAAGGTTTGGCGGTGGAAACAGAAGCCTTTTTATCATAGGAAATGAAATCAGCCCTCGAAGACAATACCTTTGGGGGAAAAAAATTCTAAGCCCCGGGGTCACAATTTCAGCAAAAAATCTGAAATTCTCCAGTTCTCTCAAAAATGGTGCCAAACTGTTGCAAATCCTCCCCTGAAAGGTTGCGCGGGGAAAACAGAAGCATTTTCATAATATAAAATGAAATCAGCCCTCAAAGACAAAGCCTGTGGAAAATTTTTTTTCCAAGCCCTGGGGTCACAATTTCACCAAAAAATCTGAAATTCTCCAATTCTCTCAAAAATTGTGCCAAACTGTTGCAAATTCTCCCCTGAAAGGTTTGGCGGAGGAAACAGAAGCCTTTTTATCATAGGAAATGAAATCAGCCCTCGAAGACAAAACCTGTGGGGAAAAAAAATTCTAAGCCCCGGGGTCACAATTTCAGCAAAAATCTGAAATTCTCCAATTCTGTCAAAAATGGTGCCAAACTGTTGCAAATTCTCCCCTGAAACGTTTGGCGGTGGAAACAGAAGCCTTTTCATAATAGGAAATGAAATCAGCCCTCGAAGACAAAACCTGTGGAAAAAAATTTTCCTAAGCCGCGTGGTCACAATTTCAGCAAAAATCTGAAATTCTCCAATTCTCTCAAAAATGGTGCCAAACTGTTGCAAATTCTCCCCTGAAAGGTTTCGCGTTGGAAACAGAAGCCTTTTTATCATAGGAAATGAAATCAGCCCTCGAAGACAAAACCTGTGGGAAAAATTTTTTCTAAGCCCCGGGGTCACAATTTGAGCAAAAATCTGAAATTCACCAATTCTGTCAAAAATGGTGCCAAACTGTTGCAAATTCTCCCCTGAAATGTTTGGCGGTGGAAACAGAATCCTTTTTATCATAGGAAATGAAATCAGCCCACGAAGACAATACCTTTGGGGGAAAAAATTTCTAAGCCCCGGGGTCACAATTTCAGCAAAAATCTGAAATTTTCTAATTCTCTCAAAAATGGTGCCAAACTGTTGCAAATTCTCCCCTGAAAGGTTTCGCGGTGGAAACAGAAGCCTTTTCATAATACAAAATGAAATCAGCCCTCGAAGACAAAGCCTGTGAAAAAAAATTTTTCCAAGCCCCGGGATCACAATTTCAACAAAAAATCTGAAATTCTCCAATTCACTCAAAAATGGTGCCTAACTGTTGCAAATTCTCCCCTGAAAGGTTTGGTGGTGGAAACAGAAGCCTTTTTTTCATAGGACATGAAATCAGCCCTCGAAGACAAAACCTGTGGGGAAAAAAATTTCTAAGCAAAAATCTGAAATTCTCCAATTCTCTCAAAAATGGTGCCATACTGTTGCAAATTCTCCCCTGAAAGGTTGGGTGGTGGAAGCAGAAGCCTTTTCATAATAGGAAATGAAATCAGCCCTCGAAGACAAAAACTTGAGAAAAAAAATTTTGCTAAGGCGCGGGGTCACAATTTGAGGAAAAATCTGAAATTCTCCAATTCTCTCAAAAATTGTGCCAAACTGTTGCAAATTCTCCCCTGAAAGGTTTGGCGGAGGAAACAGAAGCCTTTTCATAAGAGGAGATGAAATCAGCCCTCGAAGACAAAACCTGTGAAAAAAAAATTTCTAAGCCGCGTGGTCACAATTTCAGCAAAAATCTGAAATTCTCCAATTCTCTCAAAAATGGTGCCAAACTGTTGCAAATTCTCCCCTGAAAGGTTTCGCGTTGGAAACAGAAGCCTTTTTATCATAGGAAATGAAATCAGCCCTCGAAGACAAAACCTGTGGGAAAAATTTTTTCTAAGCCCCGGGGTCACAATTTGAGCAAAAATCTGAAATTCACCAATTCTGTCAAAAATGGTGCCAAACTGTTGCAAATTCTCCCCTGAAATGTTTGGCGGTGGAAACAGAATCCTTTTTATCATAGGAAATGAAATCAGCCCACGAAGACAATACCTTTGGGGGAAAAAATTTCTAAGCCCCGGGGTCACAATTTCAGCAAAAATCTGAAATTTTCTAATTCTCTCAAAAATGGTGCCAAACTGTTGCAAATTCTCCCCTGAAAGGTTTCGCGGTGGAAACAGAAGCCTTTTCATAATACAAAATGAAATCAGCCCTCGAAGACAAAGCCTGTGAAAAAAAATTTTTCCAAGCCCCGGGATCACAATTTCAACAAAAAATCTGAAATTCTCCAATTCACTCAAAAATGGTGCCTAACTGTTGCAAATTCTCCCCTGAAAGGTTTGGTGGTGGAAACAGAAGCCTTTTTTTCATAGGACATGAAATCAGCCCTCGAAGACAAAACCTGTGGGGAAAAAAATTTCTAAGCAAAAATCTGAAATTCTCCAATTCTCTCAAAAATGGTGCCATACTGTTGCAAATTCTCCCCTGAAAGGTTGGGTGGTGGAAGCAGAAGCCTTTTCATAATAGGAAATGAAATCAGCCCTCGAAGACAAAACTTGAGAAAAAAAATTTTGCTAAGGCGCGGGGTCACAATTTGAGGAAAAATCTGAAATTCTCCAATTCTCTCAAAAATTGTGCCAAACTGTTGCAAATTCTCCCCTGAAAGGTTTGGCGGAGGAAACAGAAGCCTTTTCATAAGAGGAGATGAAATCAGCCCTCGAAGACAAAACCTGTGAAAAAAAAATTTCTAAGCCCCGGGGTCACAATTTGAGCAAAAATCTGAAATTCTCCAATTCTCTCAAAAATTGTGCCAAACTGTTGCAAATTCTCCCCTGAAAGGTTTGGCGGAGGAAACAGAAGCCTGTTCATAATAGGAGATGAAATCAGCCCTCGAAGACAAAACCTGTGAAAAAAAAATTTCTAAGCCCCGGGGTAAAACTTCTGCAAAAATCTGAAATTCTCCAATTCTCTCAAAAATGGTGCTAAACTGTTGCAAATTCTCCCCTGAAAGGTTTGGTGATGGAAACAGAAGCCTTTTTGTCATAGGAAATGAAATGAGCCCTTGAAGACAAAACCTGTGAAAAAAAAAAATTCTAAGCCCCGGGGTCACAATTTCAGTAAAAATCTGAAATTCTCCAATTCTCTCAAAAATGGTGCCAAACTGTTGCAAATTCTGCCCTGAAAGGTTTGGCGGTGGAAACAGAAGCCTTTTTATCATAGGAAATGAAATCATCCCTCGAAGACAAAGCCTGTGAAAAAAAAAATTTCTAAGTCCCGGGGTCACAATTTGAGCAAAAATCTGAAATTCACCAATTCTCTCAAAAATGGTGCCAAACTGTTGCAAATTCTCCTCTGAAAGGTTTGGCGGTGGAAAAAGAAGCCTTTTTATCATAGGAAATGAAATCAGCCCTCGAAGACAAAACCTGTGGGAAAAAATTTTTCTAAGCCCCGGGGTCACAATTTGAGCAAAAATCTGAAATTCTCCAATTCTCTCAAAAATGGTGCCAAACTGTTGCAAATTCAACCCTGAAAGGTTTGGTGGTGGAAACAGAAGCCTTTTTTTTATAGGAAATGAAATCAGCCCTCGAAGACAAAGCCTGTGAAAAATTTTTTTTCTAAGCCCCGGGGTCACAATTTGAGCAAAAATCTGAAATTCACCAATTCTCTCAAAAATGGTGCCAAACTGTTGCAAATTCTCCCCTGAAAGGTTTGGCGGATGAAGCAGAAGCGTTTTCATAATAGGAAATGAAATCAGCCCTCGAAGACAAAACCTGTGGGAAAAAATTTTTCTAAGCCCCGGGGTCACAATTTGAGCAAAAATCTGAAATTCACCAATTCTGTCAAAAATGGTGCCAAACTGTTGCAAATTCTCCCCTGAAATGTTTGGCGGTGGAAACAGAATCCTTTTTATCATATGAAATGAAATCAGCCCGCGAAGACAATACCTTTGGGGGAAAAAATTTCTAAGCCCCGGGGTCACAATTTCAGCAAAAAATCTGAAATTTTCTAATTCTCTCAAAAATGGTGCCAAACTGTTGCAAATTCTCCCCTGAAAGGTTTGGCGGTGGAAACAGAAGCCTTTTTATCATAGGAAATGAAATCAGCCCGCGAAGACAATACCTTTGGGGAAAAAATTTTTCTAAGCCCCGGGGTCACAATTTCAGCAAAAAATCTGAAATTTTCTAATTCTCTCAAAAATGGTGCCAAACTGTTGCAAATTCTCCCCTGAAAGGTTTCGCGGTGGAAACAGAAGCCTTTTCATAATACAAAATGAAATCAGCCCTCGAAGACAAAGCCTGTGGGGAAAAAAAATTCTAAGCCCCGGGGTCACAATTTCAGCAAAAAATCTGAAATTCTCCAATTCTCTCAAAAATGGTGCCAAACTGTTGCAAATTCTCCCCTGAAAGGTTTGGCGGTGGAAACAGAAGCCTTTTTATCATAGGAAATGAAACCAGCCCTCGAAGAGAAAACCTGTGGGGAAAAAATTTTCTAAGCCCCGGGGTCACAATTTCAGCAAAAATCTGAAATTCTCCAATTCTTTCAAAAATGGTGCCAAACTGTTGCAAATTCTCCCCTGAAAGTTTTGTCGGTGGAAACCGAAGCCTTTTTATCACAGGAAATGAAATCAGCCCTCGACAACTTAAGCTGTGAAAAAAAAAATTTCTAAGCCCCCGCAGTCACAACTTCTGCCAAAATCTGAAATTCTCCAATTCTCTCAAAAATGGTGCCAAACTGTTGCAAATTCTCCCCTGAAAGGTTTGGCGGTGGAAACAGAAGCCTTTTTATCATAGGAAATGGAATCAGCCCTCGAAGGCAAAACCTGCGGGGAAATTTTTTCTAAGCCCCGGGGTCACAATTTCAGCAAAAATCTGAAATTCTCCAATTCACTCAAAAATGGTGCCAAACTGTTTCAAATTCTCCCCTGCATGGTTTGGTGGTGGAAACAGAAGATTTTTTTATCATAGGAAATGAAATCAGCCCTCGACAACCTAAGCTGTGTAAAAAAAGATTTCTAAGCCCCGGGGTCACAATTTCATCAAAAATCTGAAATTCTCCAATTCTCTCAAAAATGGTGCCAAACTGTTGCAAATTCTCCCCTGAAAGTTTTGTCGGTGGAAACAGAAGCCTTTTTATCACAGGAAATGAAATCAGCCCTCGACAACTTAAGCTGTGAAAAAAAAATTCTAAGCCCCGGGGTCACAACTTCTGCAAAAATCTGAAATTCTCCAATTCTCTCAAAAATGGTGCCATACTGTTGCAAATTCTCCCCTGAAAGGTTTGGTGGTGGAAACAGAAGCCTTTTGTCATAGGAAATGAAATCAGCCCTTGAAGACAAAACCTATGAAAAAAAAATTTCTAAGCCCCGGGGTCACAACTTCTGCAAAAATCTGAAATTCTCCAATTCTCTCAAAAATGGTGCCAAACTGTTGCAAATTCTCCCCTGAAAGGTTTGGCGGTGGAAACAGAAGCCTTTTCATAATAGGAAATGAAATCAGCCCTCGAAGACAAAACCTGTGAAAAAAAAAATTTCTAAGCCCCGGGGTCACAATTTCAGTAAAAATCTGAAATTCTCCAATTCTCTCAAAAATGGTGCCAAACGGTTGCAAATGCTCCCCTGAGAGCTTTTGCGGTCAAAGCAGAAGGCTTTTTATCACAGGACAAGAAATCAGCCCTTGACAACTTAACCGGCAGAAAAAGATTTTTTTGAAAAAATCCCTAAGCCCCGGGGTCACAATTTCAGCAAAAATCTGACTTTCTTGAATACACTCCAAAATGGTGCCAAACGGTTGAAAATGATCCCCTGAAAGGTTTGGCGGTCGAAACAGAAGGCTTTTTATCACAGGACAAAAAATCAGCCCTTGACAACTTAACCGGCAGACAAAGATTTTTTTGAAAAAATCCCTAAGCCCTGGGGTCACAATTTCAGCAAAAATCTGATATTCTTGAATACACTCCAAAATGGAGCCAAACGGTTGCAAATCCTCCCCTGAAAGGTTTGGCGGTGGAAACAGAAGCCTTTTTATCATAGGAAATGAAATCAGCCCTCGACAATTTAAGCTGTGGAAAAAAAGATTTCTAAGCCCCGGGGTCACAATTTGAGCAAAAATATGAAATTCTCCAATTCTCTCAAAAATGCTGCCAAACTGTTGCAAATTCTCCCCTGAAAGGTTTGGCGGTGGAAACAGAAGCCTTTTCATAATAGAAAATGAAATCAGCCCTCGAAGACAAAGCCTGTGAAAAAATTTTTTTCCAAGCCCCTGGGTCACAATTTCAGCAAAAAATCTGAAATTCTCCAATTCTCTCAAAAATGGTGCCAAACTGTTGCAAATTCTCCCCTGAAAGGTTTGGCGGTGGAAACAGAAGCCTTTTTATCACAGGAAATGAAATCAGCCCTCGAAGACAAAACCTGTGGAAAAAAATTTTCTATGCCCCGGGGTCACAATCTCAGCAAAAATCTGAAATTCTCCAATTCTCTCAAAA
>NW_028149427.1:0-72078 GCF_964270895.1 Podarcis filfolensis
CAACCGCTTGCAAATGCTCCCCTGAAACCTATGGCGATGGAAACAGCGGGCTTTTTATCACGGGACAAGAAATCAGCCCTCCACAACTTAACCGGCGGAAAAAGATTTTTTTGAAAAAATCCCTAAGCCCCGGGGTCACAATTTCCGCAAAAATCTGACTTTTGGCAATTCACTCAAAAATGGAGCCAAACGCTTGCAAAAGCTCCTCTGAAAGCTTTGGCGATGGAAACAGAAGGCTTTTTATCACCGGACAAGAAATCAGCCCTCGACAAACTTAACCCGCGGAAAAAGTTTTTTTTGAAAAAATCCCTAAGCCCCGGGGTCACAATTTCAGCAAAAATCTGACTTTTGGCAATTCACTCAAAAATGGTGCCAACCACTTGCAAATGCTCCCCTGAAACCTTTGGCGATGGAAACAGAATTCTTTTTTCACAGGACAAGAAAAGAGCCCTCCACAACTTAACCGGCGGAAAAAGATTTTTTTGAAAAAATCCCTAAGCCCCGGGGTCACAATTTCAGCAAAAATCTGACTTTTGGCAATTCACTCAAAAATGGTGCCAATCGCTTGCAAATGCTCCTCTGAAAGCTTTGGCCATGGAAACAGAAGTCTTTTTATCACAGGACAAGAAATCAGCCCCTAACAAACTTAGCGGCGGAAAAAGATTTTTTTGAAAAAATCCCTAAGCCCCGGGGTCACAATTTCTGCAAAAATCTGACTTTTGGCAATTCACTCAAAAATGGTGCCAATCGCTTGCAAATGCTCCTCTGAAAGCTTTGGCGATGGAAACAGAAGTCTTTTTATCACAGGACAAGAAATCAGCCCTCCACAACTTAACCGGCGGAAAAAGATTTTTTTGAAAAAATCCCTAAGCCCCGGGGTCACAATTTCAGCAAAAATCTGACTTTTGGCAATTCACTCAAAAATGGTGCCAACCGCTTGCAAATGCTCCCTGAAACCTATGACGATGGAAACAGCGGCCTTTTTATCACGGGACAAGAAATCAGCCCTCCACAACTAAACCGGCGGAAAAAGATTTTTTTGAAAAAATCCCTAAGCCCCGGGGTCACAATTTCAGCAAAAATCTGACTTTTGGCAATTCACTCAAAAATGGTGCCAATCGCTTGCAAATGCTCCTCTGAAAGCTTTGGCGATGGAAACAGAAGTCTTTTTATCACAGGACAAGAAATCAGCCCCTAACAACTTAGCGGCGGAAAAAGATTTTTTTGAAAAAATCCCTAAGCCCCGGGGTCACAATTTCAGCAAAAATCTGACTTTTGGCAATTCACTCAAAAATGGTGCCAACCGCTTGCAAATGCTCCCCTGAAAGCTTTGGCGATCGAAACAGAAGGCTTTTTATCACAGGAAAAGAAATCAGCCATCCACAACTTAACCGGCGGAAAATATTTTTTGAAAAAATCCCTAAGCCCCGGGGTCACAATTTCCGCAAAAATCTGACTTTTGGCAATTCACTCAAAAATGGTGCCAATCGCTTGCAAATGCTCCCCTGAAAGCTTTGGCGATGGAAACAGAAGTCTTTTTATCACAGGACAAGAAATCAGCCCTCCACAACTTAACTGGCGGAAAAAGATTTTTTTGAAAAAATCCCTAAGCCCCGGGGTCACAATTTCAGCAAAATTCTGACTTTTGGCAATTCACTCAAAAATGGTGCCAACCGCTTGCAAATGCTCCCGTGAAAGCTTTGGCGATCGAAACAGAAGGCTTTATATCATACGACAAGAAATCAGACCTTAACAACTTAACCGGCGGAAAAAGATTTTTTTGAAAAAATCCCTAAGCCCCGGGGTCACAATTTCAGCAAAAATCTGAGTTTTGGCAATTCACTCAAAAATGGTGCCAATCGCTTGCACATGCTCCTCTGAAAGCTTTGGCGATGGAAACAGAAGTCTTTTTATCACAGGACAAGAAATCAGCCCCTAACAACTTAACTGGCGGAAAAAGATTTTTTTGAAAAAATCCCTAAGCCCCGGGGTCACAATTTCAGCAAAAATCTGACTTTTGGCAATTCACTCAAAAATGGTGCCAACCGCTTGCAAATGCTCCGGTGAAAGCTTTGGCGATCGAAACAGAAGGCTTTTTATCACACGACAAGAAATCAGCCCTCCACAACTTAACCAGCGGAAATTTTTTTTTTGAAAAAATCCCTAAGCCCCGGGGTCACAATTTCAGCAAAATTCTGACTTTTGGCAATTCACTCAAAAATGGTGCCAACCGCTTGCAAATGCTCCCCTGAAAGCTTTGGCGATCGAAACAGAAGGCTTTATATCACACGACAAGAAATCAGCCCTTAACAACTTAACCGGCGGAAAAATATTTTTTTGAAAAAATCCCTAACCCCCCGGGTCACAATTTCAGCAAAAATGGTGCCAACCGATTGCAAATGCTCCCCTGAAAGCTTTGGCGATCGAAACAGAAGGCTTTTTATCACCGGACAAGAAATCAGCCCTCGACAACTTAACCGGCAGAAATTTGTTTTTTGAAAAAATCCCTAAGCCCCGGGGTCACAATTTCCGCAAAAATCTGACTTTTGGCAATTCACTCAAAAATGGTGCCAATCGCTTGCAAATGCTCCCCTGAAAGCTTTGGCGATGGAAACAGAAGTCTTTTTATCACAGGACAAGAAATCAGCCCTCCACAACTTAACCGGCGGAAAAAGATTTTTTTGAAAAAATCCCTATGCCCCGGGGTCACAATTTCTGCAAAAATCTGAGTTTTGGCAATTCACTCAAAAATGGTGCCAATCGCTTGCAAATGCTCCTGTGAAAGCTTTGGCGATGGAAACAGAAGTCTTTTTATCACAGGACAAGAAATCAACCCCTAACAACTTAACCGGCGGAAAAAGATTTTTTTGAAAAAATCCCTAAGCCCCGGGGTCACAATTTCAGCAAAAATCTGACTTTTGGCAATTCACTCAAAAATGGTGCCAACCGCTTGCAAATGCTCCCCTGAAACCTATGGCGATGGAAACAGCGGGCTTTTTATCACGGGACAAGAAATCAGCCCTCCACAACTTAACCGGCGGAAAAAGATTTTTTTGAAAAAATCCCTAAGCCCCGGGGTCACAATTTCCGCAAAAATCTGACTTTTGGCAATTCACTCAAAAATGGAGCCAAACGCTTGCAAAAGCTCCTCTGAAAGCTTTGGCGATGGAAACAGAAGGCTTTTTATCACCGGACAAGAAATCAGCCCTCGACAAACTTAACCCGCGGAAAAAGTTTTTTTTGAAAAAATCCCTAAGCCCCGGGGTCACAATTTCAGCAAAAATCTGACTTTTGGCAATTCACTCAAAAATGGTGCCAACCACTTGCAAATGCTCCCCTGAAACCTTTGGCGATGGAAACAGAATTCTTTTTTCACAGGACAAGAAAAGAGCCCTCCACAACTTAACCGGCGGAAAAAGATTTTTTTGAAAAAATCCCTAAGCCCCGGGGTCACAATTTCAGCAAAAATCTGACTTTTGGCAATTCACTCAAAAATGGTGCCAATCGCTTGCAAATGCTCCTCTGAAAGCTTTGGCCATGGAAACAGAAGTCTTTTTATCACAGGACAAGAAATCAGCCCCTAACAACTTAGCGGCGGAAAAAGATTTTTTTGAAAAAATCCCTAAGCCCCGGGGTCACAATTTCTGCAAAAATCTGACTTTTGGCAATTCACTCAAAAATGGTGCCAATCGCTTGCAAATGCTCCTCTGAAAGCTTTGGCGATGGAAACAGAAGTCTTTTTATCACAGGACAAGAAATCAGCCCCTAACAACTTAACCGGCGGAAAAAGATTTTTTTGAAAAAATCCCTAAGCCCCGGGGTCACAATTTCAGCAAAAATCTGACTTTTGGCAATTCACTCAAAAATGGTGCCAACCGCTTGCAAATGCTCCCCTGAAACCGATGACGATGGAAACAGCGGCCTTTTTATCACGGGACAAGAAATCAGCCCTCCACAACTAAACCGGCGGAAAAAGATTTTTTTGAAAAAATCCCTAAGCCCCGGGGTCACAATTTCAGCAAAAATCTGACTTTTGGCAATTCACTCAAAAATGGTGCCAATCGCTTGCAAATGCTCCTCTGAAAGCTTTGGCGATGGAAACAGAAGTCTTTTTATCACAGGACAAGAAATCAGCCCCTAACAACTTAGCGGCGGAAAAAGATTTTTTTGAAAAAATCCCTAAGCCCCGGGGTCACAATTTCAGCAAAAATCTGACTTTTGGCAATTCACTCAAAAATGGTGCCAACCGCTTGCAAATGCTCCCCTGAAAGCTTTGGCGATCGAAACAGAAGGCTTTTTATCACAGGAAAAGAAATCAGCCATCCACAACTTAACCGGCGGAAAATATTTTTTTGAAAAAATCCCTAAGCCCCGGGGTCACAATTTCCGCAAAAATCTGACTTTTGGCAATTCACTCAAAAATGGTGCCAATCGCTTGCAAATGCTCCCCTGAAAGCTTTGGCGATGGAAACAGAAGTCTTTTTATCACAGGACAAGAAATCAGCCCTCCACAACTTAACTGGCGGAAAAAGATTTTTTTGAAAAAATCCCTAAGCCCCGGGGTCACAATTTCAGCAAAAATCTGACTTTTGGCAATTCACTCAAAAATGGTGCCAATCGCTTGCAAATGCTCCCATGAAAGCTTTGGCGATCGAAACAGAAGGCTTTTTATCACACAACAAGAAATCAGCCCTCCACAACTTAACCCGCGGAAAAAGATTTTTTTGAAAAAATCCCTAAGCCCCGGGGTCACAATTTCAGCAAAAATCTGACTTTTGGCAATTCACTCAAAAATGGTGCCAACCGCTTGCAAAAGCTCCTCTGAAAGCTTTGGCGATGGAAACAGAAGGCTTTTTATCACCGGACAAGAAATCAGCCCTCGACAAACTTAACCCGCGGAAAAAGTTTTTTTTGAAAAAATCCCTAAGCCCCGGGGTCACAATTTCAGCAAAAATCTGACTTTTGGCAATTCACTCAAAAATGGTGCCAAACACTTGCAAATGCTCCCCTGAAACCTTTGGCGATGGAAACAGAATTCTTTTTTCACAGGACAAGAAAAGAGCCCTCCACAACTTAACCGGCGGAAAAAGATTTTTTTGAAAAAATCCCTAAGCCCCGGGGTCACAATTTCAGCAAAAATCTGACTTTTGGCAATTCACTCAAAAATGGTGCCAATCGCTTGCAAATGCTCCTCTGAAAGCTTTGGCCATGGAAACAGAAGTCTTTTTATCACAGGACAAGAAATCAGCCCCTAACAACTTAGCGGCGGAAAAAGATTTTTTTGAAAAAATCCCTAAGCCCCGGGGTCACAATTTCTGCAAAAATCTGACTTTTGGCAATTCACTCAAAAATGGTGCCAATCGCTTGCAAATGCTCCTCTGAAAGCTTTGGCGATGGAAACAGAAGTCTTTTTATCACAGGACAAGAAATCAGCCCCTAACAACTTAACCGGCGGAAAAAGATTTTTTTGAAAAAATCCCTAAGCCCCGGGGTCACAATTTCAGCAAAAATCTGACTTTTGGCAATTCACTCAAAAATGGTGCCAACCGCTTGCAAATGCTCCCCTGAAACCTATGACGATGGAAACAGCGGCCTTTTTATCACGGGACAAGAAATCAGCCCTCCACAACTAAACCGGCGGAAAAAGATTTTTTTGAAAAAATCCCTAAGCCCCGGGGTCACAATTTCAGCAAAAATCTGACTTTTGGCAATTCACTCAAAAATGGTGCCAATCGCTTGCAAATGCTCCTCTGAAAGCTTTGGCGATGGAAACAGAAGTCTTTTTATCACAGGACAAGAAATCAGCCCCTAACAACTTAGCGGCGGAAAAAGATTTTTTTGAAAAAATCCCTAAGCCCCGGGGTCACAATTTCAGCAAAAATCTGACTTTTGGCAATTCACTCAAAAATGGTGCCAACCGCTTGCAAATGCTCCCCTGAAAGCTTTGGCGATCGAAACAGAAGGCTTTTTATCACAGGAAAAGAAATCAGCCATCCACAACTTAACCGGCGGAAAATATTTTTTTGAAAAAATCCCTAAGCCCCGGGGTCACAATTTCCGCAAAAATCTGACTTTTGGCAATTCACTCAAAAATGGTGCCAATCGCTTGCAAATGCTCCCCTGAAAGCTTTGGCGATGGAAACAGAAGTCTTTTTATCACAGGACAAGAAATCAGCCCTCCACAACTTAACTGGCGGAAAAAGATTTTTTTGAAAAAATCCCTAAGCCCCGGGGTCACAATTTCAGCAAAATTCTGACTTTTGGCAATTCACTCAAAAATGGTGCCAACCGCTTGCAAATGCTCCCGTGAAAGCTTTGGCGATCGAAACAGAAGGCTTTATATCATACGACAAGAAATCAGACCTTAACAACTTAACCGGCGGAAAAAGATTTTTTTGAAAAAATCCCTAAGCCCCGGGGTCACAATTTCAGCAAAAATCTGAGTTTTGGCAATTCACTCAAAAATGGTGCCAATCGCTTGCACATGCTCCTCTGAAAGCTTTGGCGATGGAAACAGAAGTCTTTTTATCACAGGACAAGAAATCAGCCCCTAACAACTTAACTGGCGGAAAAAGATTTTTTTGAAAAAATCCCTAAGCCCCGGGGTCACAATTTCAGCAAAAATCTGACTTTTGGCAATTCACTCAAAAATGGTGCCAACCGCTTGCAAATGCTCCGGTGAAAGCTTTGGCGATCGAAACAGAAGGCTTTTTATCACACGACAAGAAATCAGCCCTCCACAACTTAACCGGCGGAAATTTTTTTTTTGAAAAAATCCCTAAGCCCCGGGGTCACAATTTCAGCAAAATTCTGACTTTTGGCAATTCACTGAAAAATGGTGCCAACCGCTTGCAAATGCTCCCCTGAAAGCTTTGGCGATCGAAACAGAAGGCTTTATATCACACGACAAGAAATCAGCCCTTAACAACTTAACCGGCGGAAAAATATTTTTTTGAAAAAATCCCTAACCCCCCGGGTCACAATTTCAGCAAAAATGGTGCCAACCGATTGCAAATGCTCCCCTGAAAGCTTTGGCGATCGAAACAGAAGGCTTTTTATCACCGGACAAGAAATCAGCCCTCGACAACTTAACCGGCAGAAATTTGTTTTTTGAAAAAATCCCTAAGCCCCGGGGTCACAATTTCCGCAAAAATCTGACTTTTGGCAATTCACTCAAAAATGGTGCCAATCGCTTGCAAATGCTCCCCTGAAAGCTTTGGCGATGGAAACAGAAGTCTTTTTATCACAGGACAAGAAATCAGCCCTCCACAACTTAACCGGCGGAAAAAGATTTTTTTGAAAAAATCCCTATGCCCCGGGGTCACAATTTCTGCAAAAATCTGAGTTTTGGCAATTCACTCAAAAATGGTGCCAATCGCTTGCAAATGCTCCTGTGAAAGCTTTGGCGATGGAAACAGAAGTCTTTTTATCACAGGACAAGAAATCAACCCCTAACAACTTAACCGGCGGAAAAAGATTTTTTTGAAAAAATCCCTAAGCCCCGGGGTCACAATTTCAGCAAAAATCTGACTTTTGGCAATTCACTCAAAAATGGTGCCAACCGCTTGCAAATGCTCCCCTGAAACCTATGGCGATGGAAACAGCGGGCTTTTTATCACGGGACAAGAAATCAGCCCTCCACAACTTAACCGGCGGAAAAAGATTTTTTTGAAAAAATCCCTAAGCCCCGGGGTCACAATTTCCGCAAAAATCTGACTTTTGGCAATTCACTCAAAAATGGAGCCAAACGCTTGCAAAAGCTCCTCTGAAAGCTTTGGCGATGGAAACAGAAGGCTTTTTATCACCGGACAAGAAATCAGCCCTCGACAAACTTAACCCGCGGAAAAAGTTTTTTTTGAAAAAATCCCTAAGCCCCGGGGTCACAATTTCAGCAAAAATCTGACTTTTGGCAATTCACTCAAAAATGGTGCCAACCACTTGCAAATGCTCCCCTGAAACCTTTGGCGATGGAAACAGAATTCTTTTTTCACAGGACAAGAAAAGAGCCCTCCACAACTTAACCGGCGGAAAAAGATTTTTTTGAAAAAATCCCTAAGCCCCGGGGTCACAATTTCAGCAAAAATCTGACTTTTGGCAATTCACTCAAAAATGGTGCCAATCGCTTGCAAATGCTCCTCTGAAAGCTTTGGCCATGGAAACAGAAGTCTTTTTATCACAGGACAAGAAATCAGCCCCTAACAACTTAGCGGCGGAAAAAGATTTTTTTGAAAAAATCCCTAAGCCCCGGGGTCACAATTTCTGCAAAAATCTGACTTTTGGCAATTCACTCAAAAATGGTGCCAATCGCTTGCAAATGCTCCTCTGAAAGCTTTGGCGATGGAAACAGAAGTCTTTTTATCACAGGACAAGAAATCAGCCCCTAACAACTTAACCGGCGGAAAAAGATTTTTTTGAAAAAATCCCTAAGCCCCGGGGTCACAATTTCAGCAAAAATCTGACTTTTGGCAATTCACTCAAAAATGGTGCCAACCGCTTGCAAATGCTCCCCTGAAACCGATGACGATGGAAACAGCGGCCTTTTTATCACGGGACAAGAAATCAGCCCTCCACAACTAAACCGGCGGAAAAAGATTTTTTTGAAAAAATCCCTAAGCCCCGGGGTCACAATTTCAGCAAAAATCTGACTTTTGGCAATTCACTCAAAAATGGTGCCAATCGCTTGCAAATGCTCCTCTGAAAGCTTTGGCGATGGAAACAGAAGTCTTTTTATCACAGGACAAGAAATCAGCCCCTAACAACTTAGCGGCGGAAAAAGATTTTTTTGAAAAAATCCCTAAGCCCCGGGGTCACAATTTCAGCAAAAATCTGACTTTTGGCAATTCACTCAAAAATGGTGCCAACCGCTTGCAAATGCTCCCCTGAAAGCTTTGGCGATCGAAACAGAAGGCTTTTTATCACAGGAAAAGAAATCAGCCATCCACAACTTAACCGGCGGAAAATATTTTTTTGAAAAAATCCCTAAGCCCCGGGGTCACAATTTCCGCAAAAATCTGACTTTTGGCAATTCACTCAAAAATGGTGCCAATCGCTTGCAAATGCTCCCCTGAAAGCTTTGGCGATGGAAACAGAAGTCTTTTTATCACAGGACAAGAAATCAGCCCTCCACAACTTAACTGGCGGAAAAAGATTTTTTTGAAAAAATCCCTAAGCCCCGGGGTCACAATTTCAGCAAAAATCTGACTTTTGGCAATTCACTCAAAAATGGTGCCAATCGCTTGCAAATGCTCCCATGAAAGCTTTGGCGATCGAAACAGAAGGCTTTTTATCACACAACAAGAAATCAGCCCTCCACAACTTAACCCGCGGAAAAAGATTTTTTTGAAAAAATCCCTAAGCCCCGGGGTCACAATTTCAGCAAAAATCTGACTTTTGGCAATTCACTCAAAAATGGTGCCAACCGCTTGCAAGTGCTCCCGTGAAAGCTTTGGCGATCGAAACAGAAGGCTTTTTATCACACAACAAGAAATCAGCCCTCCACAACTTAACCCGCGGAAAAAGATTTTTTTGAAAAAATCCCTAAGCCCCGGGGTCACAATTTCAGCAAAAATCTGACTTTTGGCAATTCACTCAAAAATGGAGCCAAACGCATGCAAAAGCTCCTCTGAAAGCTTTGGCGATGGAAACAGAAGGCTTTTTATCACACAACAAGAAATCAGCCCTCGACAAACTTAACCCGCGGAAAAATATTTTTTTGAAAAAATCCCTAAGCCCCGGGGTCACAATTTCAGCAGAAATCTGACTTTTGGCAATTCACTCAAAAATGGTGCCAACCGCTTGCAAATGCTCCCGTGAAAGCTTTGGCGATCGAAACAGAAGGCTTTTTATCACACGACAAGAAATCAGCCCTCCACAACTTAACCGGCGGAAATTTTTTTTTTGAAAAAATCCCTAAGCCCCGGGGTCACAATTTCAGCAAAATTCTGACTTTTGGCAATTCACTCAAAAATGGTGCCAACCGCTTGCAAATGCTCCCGTGAAAGCTTTGGCGATCGAAACAGAAGGTTTTATATCATACGACAAGAAATCAGACCTTAACAACTTAACCGGCGGAAAAAGATTTTTTTGAAAAAATCCCTAAGCCCCGGGGTCACAATTTCAGCAAAAATCTGACTTTTGGCAATTCACTCAAAAATGGTGCCAATCGCTTGCAAATGCTCCTCTGAAAGCTTTGGCGATGGAAACAGAAGTCTTTTTATCACAGGACAAGAAATCAGCCCCTAACAACTTAACCGGCGGAAAAAGATTTTTTTGAAAAAATCCCTAAGCCCCGGGGTCACAATTTCAGCAAAAATCTGACTTTTGGCAATTCACTCAAAAATGGTGCCAACCGCTTGCAAATGCTCCCCTGAAACCTATGACGATGGAAACAGCGGCCTTTTTATCACGGGACAAGAAATCAGCCCTCCACAACTAAACCGGCGGAAAAAGATTTTTTTGAAAAAATCCCTAAGCCCCGGGGTCACAATTTCAGCAAAAATCTGACTTTTGGCAATTCACTCAAAAATGGTGCCAATCGCTTGCAAATGCTCCTCTGAAAGCTTTGGCGATGGAAACAGAAGTCTTTTTATCACAGGACAAGAAATCAGCCCCTAACAACTTAGCGGCGGAAAAAGATTTTTTTGAAAAAATCCCTAAGCCCCGGGGTCACAATTTCAGCAAAAATCTGACTTTTGGCAATTCACTCAAAAATGGTGCCAACCGCTTGCAAATGCTCCCCTGAAAGCTTTGGCGATCGAAACAGAAGGCTTTTTATCACAGGAAAAGAAATCAGCCATCCACAACTTAACCGGCGGAAAATATTTTTTTGAAAAAATCCCTAAGCCCCGGGGTCACAATTTCCGCAAAAATCTGACTTTTGGCAATTCACTCAAAAATGGTGCCAATCGCTTGCAAATGCTCCCCTGAAAGCTTTGGCGATGGAAACAGAAGTCTTTTTATCACAGGACAAGAAATCAGCCCTCCACAACTTAACTGGCGGAAAAAGATTTTTTTGAAAAAATCCCTAAGCCCCGGGGTCACAATTTCAGCAAAAATCTGACTTTTGGCAATTCACTCAAAAATGGTGCCAATCGCTTGCAAATGCTCCCATGAAAGCTTTGGCGATCGAAACAGAAGGCTTTTTATCACACAACAAGAAATCAGCCCTCCACAACTTAACCCGCGGAAAAAGATTTTTTTGAAAAAATCCCTAAGCCCCGGGGTCACAATTTCAGCAAAAATCTGACTTTTGGCAATTCACTCAAAAATGGTGCCAACCGCTTGCAAGTGCTCCCGTGAAAGCTTTGGCGATCGAAACAGAAGGCTTTTTATCACACAACAAGAAATCAGCCCTCCACAACTTAACCCGCGGAAAAAGATTTTTTTGAAAAAATCCCTAAGCCCCGGGGTCACAATTTCAGCAAAAATCTGACTTTTGGCAATTCACTCAAAAATGGAGCCAAACGCATGCAAAAGCTCCTCTGAAAGCTTTGGCGATGGAAACAGAAGGCTTTTTATCACACAACAAGAAATCAGCCCTCGACAAACTTAACCCGCGGAAAAATATTTTTTTGAAAAAATCCCTAAGCCCCGGGGTCACAATTTCAGCAGAAATCTGACTTTTGGCAATTCACTCAAAAATGGTGCCAACCGCTTGCAAATGCTCCCGTGAAAGCTTTGGCGATCGAAACAGAAGGCTTTTTATCACACGACAAGAAATCAGCCCTCCACAACTTAACCGGCGGAAATTTTTTTTTTGAAAAAATCCCTAAGCCCCGGGGTCACAATTTCAGCAAAATTCTGACTTTTGGCAATTCACTCAAAAATGGTGCCAACCGCTTGCAAATGCTCCCGTGAAAGCTTTGGCGATCGAAACAGAAGGTTTTATATCATACGACAAGAAATCAGACCTTAACAACTTAACCGGCGGAAAAAGATTTTTTTGAAAAAATCCCTAAGCCCCGGGGTCACAATTTCAGCAAAAATCTGACTTTTGGCAATTCACTCAAAAATGGTGCCAATCGCTTGCAAATGCTCCTCTGAAAGCTTTGGCGATGGAAACAGAAGTCTTTTTATCACAGGACAAGAAATCAGCCCCTAACAACTTAACCGGCGGAAAAAGATTTTTTTGAAAAAATCCCTAAGCCCCGGGGTCACAATTTCAGCAAAAATCTGACTTTTGGCAATTCACTCAAAAATGGTGCCAACCGCTTGCAAATGCTCCCCTGAAACCTATGACGATGGAAACAGCGGCCTTTTTATCACGGGACAAGAAATCAGCCCTCCACAACTAAACCGGCGGAAAAAGATTTTTTTGAAAAAATCCCTAAGCCCCGGGGTCACAATTTCAGCAAAAATCTGACTTTTGGCAATTCACTCAAAAATGGTGCCAATCGCTTGCAAATGCTCCTCTGAAAGCTTTGGCGATGGAAACAGAAGTCTTTTTATCACAGGACAAGAAATCAGCCCCTAACAACTTAGCGGCGGAAAATGATTTTTTTGAAAAAATCCCTAAGCCCCGGGGTCACAATTTCAGCAAAAATCTGACTTTTGGCAATTCACTCAAAAATGGTGCCAACCGCTTGCAAATGCTCCCCTGAAAGCTTTGGCGATCGAAACAGAAGGCTTTTTATCACAGGAAAAGAAATCAGCCATCCACAACTTAACCGGCGGAAAATATTTTTTTGAAAAAATCCCTAAGCCCCGGGGTCACAATTTCCGCAAAAATCTGACTTTTGGCAATTCACTCAAAAATGGTGCCAATCGCTTGCAAATGCTCCCCTGAAAGCTTTGGCGATGGAAACAGAAGTCTTTTTATCACAGGACAAGAAATCAGCCCTCCACAACTTAACTGGCGGAAAAAGATTTTTTTGAAAAAATCCCTAAGCCCCGGGGTCACAATTTCAGCAAAAATCTGACTTTTGGCAATTCACTCAAAAATGGTGCCAATCGCTTGCAAATGCTCCCATGAAAGCTTTGGCGATCGAAACAGAAGGCTTTTTATCACACAACAAGAAATCAGCCCTCCACAACTTAACCCGCGGAAAAAGATTTTTTTGAAAAAATCCCTAAGCCCCGGGGTCACAATTTCAGCAAAAATCTGACTTTTGGCAATTCACTCAAAAATGGTGCCAACCGCTTGCAAGTGCTCCCGTGAAAGCTTTGGCGATCGAAACAGAAGGCTTTTTATCACACAACAAGAAATCAGCCCTCCACAACTTAACCCGCGGAAAAAGATTTTTTTGAAAAAATCCCTAAGCCCCGGGGTCACAATTTCAGCAAAAATCTGACTTTTGGCAATTCACTCAAAAATGGAGCCAAACGCATGCAAAAGCTCCTCTGAAAGCTTTGGCGATGGAAACAGAAGGCTTTTTATCACACAACAAGAAATCAGCCCTCGACAAACTTAACCCGCGGAAAAATATTTTTTTGAAAAAATCCCTAAGCCCCGGGGTCACAATTTCAGCAGAAATCTGACTTTTGGCAATTCACTCAAAAATGGTGCCAACCGCTTGCAAATGCTCCCGTGAAAGCTTTGGCGATCGAAACAGAAGGCTTTTTATCACACGACAAGAAATCAGCCCTCCACAACTTAACCGGCGGAAATTTTTTTTTTGAAAAAATCCCTAAGCCCCGGGGTCACAATTTCAGCAAAATTCTGACTTTTGGCAATTCACTCAAAAATGGTGCCAACCGCTTGCAAATGCTCCCGTGAAAGCTTTGGCGATCGAAACAGAAGGTTTTATATCATACGACAAGAAATCAGACCTTAACAACTTAACCGGCGGAAAAAGATTTTTTTGAAAAAATCCCTAAGCCCCGGGGTCACAATTTCAGCAAAAATCTGACTTTTGGCAATTCACTCAAAAATGGTGCCAATCGCTTGCAAATGCTCCTCTGAAAGCTTTGGCGATGGAAACAGAAGTCTTTTTATCACAGGACAAGAAATCAGCCCCTAACAACTTAACCGGCGGAAAAAGATTTTTTTGAAAAAATCCCTAAGCCCCGGGGTCACAATTTCAGCAAAAATCTGACTTTTGGCAATTCACTCAAAAATGGTGCCAACCGCTTGCAAATGCTCCCCTGAAACCTATGACGATGGAAACAGCGGCCTTTTTATCACGGGACAAGAAATCAGCCCTCCACAACTAAACCGGCGGAAAAAGATTTTTTTGAAAAAATCCCTAAGCCCCGGGGTCACAATTTCAGCAAAAATCTGACTTTTGGCAATTCACTCAAAAATGGTGCCAATCGCTTGCAAATGCTCCTCTGAAAGCTTTGGCGATGGAAACAGAAGTCTTTTTATCACAGGACAAGAAATCAGCCCCTAACAACTTAGCGGCGGAAAAAGATTTTTTTGAAAAAATCCCTAAGCCCCGGGGTCACAATTTCAGCAAAAATCTGACTTTTGGCAATTCACTCAAAAATGGTGCCAACCGCTTGCAAATGCTCCCCTGAAAGCTTTGGCGATCGAAACAGAAGGCTTTTTATCACAGGAAAAGAAATCAGCCATCCACAACTTAACCGGCGGAAAATATTTTTTTGAAAAAATCCCTAAGCCCCGGGGTCACAATTTCCGCAAAAATCTGACTTTTGGCAATTCACTCAAAAATGGTGCCAATCGCTTGCAAATGCTCCCCTGAAAGCTTTGGCGATGGAAACAGAAGTCTTTTTATCACAGGACAAGAAATCAGCCCTCCACAACTTAACTGGCGGAAAAAGATTTTTTTGAAAAAATCCCTAAGCCCCGGGGTCACAATTTCAGCAAAAATCTGACTTTTGGCAATTCACTCAAAAATGGTGCCAATCGCTTGCAAATGCTCCCATGAAAGCTTTGGCGATCGAAACAGAAGGCTTTTTATCACACAACAAGAAATCAGCCCTCCACAACTTAACCCGCGGAAAAAGATTTTTTTGAAAAAATCCCTAAGCCCCGGGGTCACAATTTCAGCAAAAATCTGACTTTTGGCAATTCACTCAAAAATGGTGCCAACCGCTTGCAAGTGCTCCCGTGAAAGCTTTGGCGATCGAAACAGAAGGCTTTTTATCACACAACAAGAAATCAGCCCTCCACAACTTAACCCGCGGAAAAAGATTTTTTTGAAAAAATCCCTAAGCCCCGGGGTCACAATTTCAGCAAAAATCTGACTTTTGGCAATTCACTCAAAAATGGAGCCAAACGCATGCAAAAGCTCCTCTGAAAGCTTTGGCGATGGAAACAGAAGGCTTTTTATCACACAACAAGAAATCAGCCCTCGACAAACTTAACCCGCGGAAAAATATTTTTTTGAAAAAATCCCTAAGCCCCGGGGTCACAATTTCAGCAGAAATCTGACTTTTGGCAATTCACTCAAAAATGGTGCCAACCGCTTGCAAATGCTCCCGTGAAAGCTTTGGCGATCGAAACAGAAGGCTTTTTATCACACGACAAGAAATCAGCCCTCCACAACTTAACCGGCGGAAATTTTTTTTTTGAAAAAATCCCTAAGCCCCGGGGTCACAATTTCAGCAAAATTCTGACTTTTGGCAATTCACTCAAAAATGGTGCCAACCGCTTGCAAATGCTCCCGTGAAAGCTTTGGCGATCGAAACAGAAGGTTTTATATCATACGACAAGAAATCAGACCTTAACAACTTAACCGGCGGAAAAAGATTTTTTTGAAAAAATCCCTAAGCCCCGGGGTCACAATTTCAGCAAAAATCTGACTTTTGGCAATTCACTCAAAAATGGTGCCAATCGCTTGCAAATGCTCCTCTGAAAGCTTTGGCGATGGAAACAGAAGTCTTTTTATCACAGGACAAGAAATCAGCCCCTAACAACTTAGCGGCGGAAAAAGATTTTTTTGAAAAAATCCCTAAGCCCCGGGGTCACAATTTCAGCAAAACTCTGACTTTTGGCAATTCACTCAAAAATGGTGCCAACCGCTTGCAAATGCTCCCGTGAAAGCTTTGGCGATCGAAACAGAAGGCGTTTTATCACACAACAAGAAATCAGCCCTCCACAACTTAACCCGCGGAAAAAGATTTTTTTGAAAAAATCCCTAAGCCCCGGGGTCACAATTTCAGCAAAAATCTGACTTTTGGCAATTCACTCAAAAATGGAGCCAAACGCATGCAAAAGCTCCTCTGAAAGCTTTGGCGATGGAAACAGAAGGCTTTTTATCACACAACAAGAAATCAGCCCTCGACAAACTTAACCCGCGGAAAAATATTTTTTTGAAAAAATCCCTAAGCCCCGGGGTCACAATTTCAGCAAAAATCTGACTTTTGGCAATTCACTCAAAAATGGTGCCAATCGCTTGCAAATGCTCCTCTGAAAGCTTTGGCGATGGAAACAGAAGTCTTTTTATCACACGACAAGAAATCAGCCCCTAACAACTTAACCGGCGGAAAAAGATTTTTTTGAAAAAATCCCTAAGCCCCGGGGTCACAATTTCAGCAAAAATCTGACTTTTGGCAATTCACTCAAAAATGGTGCCAACCGCTTGCAAATGCTCCCCTGAAACCTATGGCGATGGAAACAGCGGGCTTTTTATCACGGGACAAGAAATCAGCCCTCCACAACTTAACCCGCGGAAAAAGATTTTTTTGAAAAAATCCCTAAGCCCCGGGGTCACAATTTCAGCAAAAATCTGACTTTTGGCAATTCACTCAAAAATGGTGCCAACCGCTTGCAAATGCTCCCGTGAAAGCTTTGGCGATCGAAACAGAAGGCTTTTTATCACACAACAAGAAATCAGCCCTCCACAACTTAACCCGCGGAAAAAGATTTTTTTGAAAAAATCCCTAAGCCCCGGGGTCACAATTTCAGCAAAAATCTGACTTTTGGCAATTCACTCAAAAATGGAGCCAAACGCATGCAAAAGCTCCTCTGAAAGCTTTGGCGATGGAAACAGAAGGCTTTTTATCACACAACAAGAAATCAGCCCTCGACAAACTTAACCCGCGGAAAAATATTTTTTTGAAAAAATCCCTAAGCCCCGGGGTCACAATTTCAGCAAAAATCTGACTTTTGGCAATTCACTCAAAAATGTTGCCAACCGCTTGCAAATGCTCCCCTGAAAGCTTTGGCGATCGAAACAGAATTCTTTTTTCACAAGACAAGAAAAGAGCCCTCCACAACTTAACCGGCGGAAAAAGATTTTTTTGAAAAAATCCCTATGCCCCGGGGTCACAATTTCAGCAGAAATCTGACTTTTGGCAATTCACTCAAAAATGGTGCCAACCGCTTGCAAATGCTCCCGTGAAAGCTTTGGCGATCGAAACAGAAGGCTTTTTATCACACGACAAGAAATCAGCCCTCCACAACTTAACCGGCGGAAATTTTTTTTTTGAAAAAATCCCTAAGCCCCGGGGTCACAATTTCAGCAAAATTCTGACTTTTGGCAATTCACTCAAAAATGGTGCCAACCGCTTGCAAATGCTCCCGTGAAAGCTTTGGCGATCGAAACAGAAGGCTTTATATCATACGACAAGAAATCAGACCTTAACAACTTAACCGGCGGAAAAAGATTTTTTTGAAAAAATCCCTAAGCCCCGGGGTCACAATTTCAGCAAAAATCTGAGTTTTGGCAATTCACTCAAAAATGGTGCCAATCGCTTGCACATGCTCCTCTGAAAGCTTTGGCGATGGAAACAGAAGTCTTTTTATCACAGGACAAGAAATCAGCCCCTAACAACTTAACTGGCGGAAAAAGATTTTTTTGAAAAAATCCCTAAGCCCCGGGGTCACAATTTCAGCAAAAATCTGACTTTTGGCAATTCACTCAAAAATGGTGCCAACCGCTTGCAAATGCTCCGGTGAAAGCTTTGGCGATCGAAACAGAAGGCTTTTTATCACACGACAAGAAATCAGCCCTCCACAACTTAACCGGCGGAAAATTTTTTTTTGAAAAAATCCCTAAGCCCCGGGGTCACAATTTCAGCAAAATTCTGACTTTTGGCAATTCACTCAAAAATGGTACCAACCGCTTGCAAATGCTCCCCTGAAAGCTTTGGCGATCGAAACAGAAGGCTTTATATCACACGACAAGAAATCAGCCCTTAACAACTTAACAAGCGGAAAAATATTTTTTTGAAAAAATCCCTAACCCCCCGGGTCACAATTTCAGCAAAAATGGTGCCAACCGATTGCAAATGCTCCCCTGAAAGCTTTGGCGATCGAAACAGAAGGCTTTTTATCACAGGAAAAGAAATCAGCCCTCGACAACTTAACCGGCAGAAATTTGTTTTTTGAAAAAATCCCTAAGCCCCGGGGTCACAATTTCCGCAAAAATCTGACTTTTGGCAATTCACTCAAAAATGGTGCCAATCGCTTGCAAATGCTCCCCTGAAAGCTTTGGCGATGGAAACAGAAGTCTTTTTATCACAGGACAAAAAATCAGCCCTCCACAACTTAACCGGCGGAAAAAGATTTTTTTGAAAAAATCCCTATGCCCCGGGGTCACAATTTCTGCAAAAATCTGAGTTTTGGCAATTCACTCAAAAATGGTGCCAATCGCTTGCAAATGCTCCTGTGAAAGCTTTGGCGATGGAAACAGAAGTCTTTTTATCACAGGACAAGAAATCAACCCCTAACAACTTAACCGGCGGAAAAAGATTTTTTTGAAAAAATCCCTAAGCCCCGGGGTCACAATTTCAGCAAAAATCTGACTTTTGGCAATTCACTCAAAAATGGTGCCAACCGCTTGCAAATGCTCCCCTGAAACCTATGGCGATGGAAACAGCGGGCTTTTTATCACGGGACAAGAAATCAGCCCTCCACAACTTAACCGGCGGAAAAAGATTTTTTTGAAAAAATCCCTAAGCCCCGGGGTCACAATTTCCGCAAAAATCTGACTTTTGGCAATTCACTCAAAAATGGAGCCAAACGCTTGCAAAAGCTCCTCTGAAAGCTTTGGCGATGGAAACAGAAGGCTTTTTATCACCGGACAAGAAATCAGCCCTCGACAAACTTAACCCGCGGAAAAAGTTTTTTTTGAAAAAATCCCTAAGCCCCGGGGTCACAATTTCAGCAAAAATCTGACTTTTGGCAATTCACTCAAAAATGGTGCCAACCACTTGCAAATGCTCCCCTGAAACCTTTGGCGATGGAAACAGAATTCTTTTTTCACAGGACAAGAAAAGAGCCCTCCACAACTTAACCGGCGGAAAAAGATTTTTTTGAAAAAATCCCTAAGCCCCGGGGTCACAATTTCAGCAAAAATCTGACTTTTGGCAATTCACTCAAAAATGGTGCCAATCGCTTGCAAATGCTCCTCTGAAAGCTTTGGCCATGGAAACAGAAGTCTTTTTATCACAGGACAAGAAATCAGCCCCTAACAACTTAGCGGCGGAAAAAGATTTTTTTGAAAAAATCCCTAAGCCCCGGGGTCACAATTTCTGCAAAAATCTGACTTTTGGCAATTCACTCAAAAATGGTGCCAATCGCTTGCAAATGCTCCTCTGAAAGCTTTGGCGATGGAAACAGAAGTCTTTTTATCACAGGACAAGAAATCAGCCCCTAACAACTTAACCGGCGGAAAAAGATTTTTTTGAAAAAATCCCTAAGCCCCGGGGTCACAATTTCAGCAAAAATCTGACTTTTGGCAATTCACTCAAAAATGGTGCCAACCGCTTGCAAATGCTCCCCTGAAACCTATGACGATGGAAACAGCGGCCTTTTTATCACGGGACAAGAAATCAGCCCTCCACAACTAAACCGGCGGAAAAAGATTTTTTTGAAAAAATCCCTAAGCCCCGGGGTCACAATTTCCGCAAAAATCTGACTTTTGGCAATTCACTAAAAATGGAGCCAAACGCATGCAAAAGCTCCTCTGAAAGCTTTGGCGATGGAAACAGAAGGCTTTTTATCACCGGACAAGAAATCAGCCCTCGACAAACTTAACCCGCGGAAAAAGATTTTTTTGAAAAAATCCCTAAGCCCCGGGGTCACAATTTCAGCAAAAATCTGACTTTTGGCAACTCACTCAAAAATGGTGCCAACCACTTGCAAATGCTCCCCTGAAACCTTTGGCGATGGAAACAGAATTCTTTTTTCACAGGACAAGAAAAGAGCCCTCCACAACTTAACCGGCGGAAAAAGATTTTTTTTAAAAAATCCCTAAGCCCCGGGGTCACAATTTCAGCAAAAATCTGACTTTTGGCAATTCACTCAAAAATGGTGCCAATCGCTTGCAAATGCTCCTCTGAAAGCTTTGGCGATGGAAACAGAAGTCTTTTTATCACAGGACAAGAAATCAGCCCCTAACAACTTAACCGGCGGAAAAAGATTTTTTTGAAAAAAATCCCTAAGCCCCGGGGTCACAATTTCAGCAAAAATCTGACTTTTGGCAATTCACTCAAAAATGGTGCCAACCGCTTGCAAATGCTCCCCTGAAAGCTTTGGCGATCGAAACAGAAGGCTTTTTATCACAGGAAAAGAAATCAGCCATCCACAACTTAACCGGCGGAAAATATTTTTTTGAAAAAATCCCTAAGCCCCGGGGTCACAATTTCCGCAAAAATCTGACTTTTGGCAATTCACTCAAAAATGGTGCCAATCGCTTGCAAATGCTCCCCTGAAAGCTTTGGCGATGGAAACAGAAGTCTTTTTATCACAGGACAAGAAATCAGCCCTCCACAACTTAACCGGCGGAAAAAGATTTTTTTGAAAAAATCCCTAAGCCCCGGGGTCACAATTTCAGCAAAAATCGGACTTTTGGCAATTCACTCAAAAATGGTGCCAATCGCTTGCAAATGCTCCCATGAAAGCTTTGGCGATCGAAACAGAAGGCTTTTTATCACACAACAAGAAATCAGCCCTCCACAACTTAACCCGCGGAAAAAGATTTTTTTGAAAAAATCCCTAAGCCCCGGGGTCACAATTTCAGCAAAAATCTGACTTTTGGCAATTCACTCAAAAATGGTGCCAACCGCTTGCAAATGCTCCCGTGAAAGCTTTGGCGATCGAAACAGAAGGCTTTTTATCACACAACAAGAAATCAGCCCTCCACAACTTAACCCGCGGAAAAAGATTTTTTTGAAAAAATCCCTAAGCCCCGGGGTCACAATTTCAGCAAAAATCTGACTTTTGGCAATTCACTCAAAAATGGAGCCAAACTCATGCAAAAGCTCCTCTGAAAGCTTTGGCGATGGAAACAGAAGGCTTTTTATCACACAACAAGAAATCAGCCCTCGACAAACTTAACCCGCGGAAAAATATTTTTTTGAAAAAATCCCTAAGCCCCGGGGTCACAATTTCAGCAAAAATCTTACTTTTGGCAATTCACTCAAAAATGTTGCCAACCGCTTGCAAATGCTCCCCTGAAAGCTTTGGCGATCGAAACAGAATTCTTTTTTCACAAGACAAGAAAAGAGCCCTCCACAACTTAACCGGCGGAAAAAGATTTTTTTGAAAAAATCCCTATGCCCCGGGGTCACAATTTCAGCAGAAATCTGACTTTTGGCAATTCACTCAAAAATGGTGCCAACCTCTTGCAAATGCTCCCGTGAAAGCTTTGGCGATCGAAACAGAAGGCTTTTTATCACACGACAAGAAATCAGCCCTCCACAACTTAACCGGCGGAAATTTTTTTTTTGAAAAAATCCCTAAGCCCCGGGGTCACAATTTCAGCAAAATTCTGACTTTTGGCAATTCACTCAAAAATGGTGCCAACCGCTTGCAAATGCTCCCGTGAAAGCTTTGGCGATCGAAACAGAAGGTTTTATATCATACGACAAGAAATCAGACCTTAACAACTTAACCGGCGGAAAAAGATTTTTTTGAAAAAATCCCTAAGCCCCGGGGTCACAATTTCAGCAAAAATCTGACTTTTGGCAATTCACTCAAAAATGGTGCCAATCGCTTGCAAATGCTCCTCTGAAAGCTTTGGCGATGGAAACAGAAGTCTTTTTATCACAGGACAAGAAATCAGCCCCTAACAACTTAGCGGCGGAAAAAGATTTTTTTGAAAAAATCCCTAAGCCCCGGGGTCACAATTTCTGCAAAAATCTGACTTTTGGCAATTCACTCAAAAATGGTGCCAATCGCTTGCAAATGCTCCTCTGAAAGCTTTGGCGATGGAAACAGAAGTCTTTTTATCACAGGACAAGAAATCAGCCCCTAACAACTTAACCGGCGGAAAAAGATTTTTTTGAAAAAATCCCTAAGCCCCGGGGTCACAATTTCAGCAAAAATCTGACTTTTGGCAATTCACTCAAAAATGGTGCCAACCGCTTGCAAATGCTCCCCTGAAACCTATGGCGATGGAAACAGCGGGTTTTTTATCACGGGACAAGAAATCAGCCCTCCACAACTTAACCGGCGGAAAAAGATTTTTTTGAAAAAATCCCTAAGCCCCGGGGTCACAATTTCCGCAAAAATCTGACTTTTGGCAATTCACTCAAAAATGGAGCCAAACGCATGCAAAACCTCCTCTGAAAGCTTTGGCGATGGAAACAGAAGGCTTTTTATCACCGGACAAGAAATCAGCCCTCGACAAACTTAACCCGCGGAAAAAGATTTTTTTGAAAAAATCCCTAAGCCCCGGGGTCACAATTTCAGCAAAAATCTGACTTTTGGCAATTCACTCAAAAATGGTGCCAACCACTTGCAAATGCTCCCCTGAAACCTTTGGCGATGGAAACAGAATTCTTTTTTCACAGGACAAGAAAAGAGCCCTCCACAACTTAACCGGCGGAAAAAGATTTTTTTGAAAAAATCCCTAAGCCCCGGGGTCACAATTTCAGCAAAAATCTGACTTTTGGCAATTAACTCAAAAATGGTGCCAACCGCTTGCAAATGCTCCCGTGAAAGCTTTGGCGATGGAAACAGAAGTCTTTTTATCACAGGACAAGAAATCAGCCCCTAACAACTTAGCGACGGAAAAAGATTTTTTTGAAAAAATCCCTAAGCCCCGGGGTCACAATTTCAGCAAAAATCTGACTTTTGGCAATTCACTCAAAAATCGTGCCAATCGCTTGCAAATGCTCCCATGAAAGCTTTGGCGATCGAAACAGAAGGCTTTTTATCACACAACAAGAAATCAGCCCTCCAAAACTTAACCGGCGGAAAAAGATTTTTTTGAAAAAATCCCTAAGCCCCGGGGTCACAATTTCAGCAAAAATCTGACTTTTGGCAATTCACTCAAAAATGGTGCCAACCGCTTGCAAATGCTCCCGTGAAAGCTTTGGCGATCGAAACAGAAGGCTTTTTATCACAGGACAAGAAATCAGCCCTCCACAACTTAACCGGCGGAAAAAGATTTTTTTTGAAAAAATCCCTAAGCCCCGGGGTCACAATTTCAGCAAAAATCTGACTTTTGGCAATTCACTCAAAAATGGAGCCAAACGCATGCAAAAGCTCCTCTGAAAGCTTTGGCGATGGAAACAGAAGGCTTTTTATCACCGGACAAGAAATCAGCCCTCGACAAACTTAACCCGCGGAAAAATATTTTTTTGAAAAAATCCCTAAGCCCCGGGGTCACAATTTCAGCAAAAATCTGACTTTTGGCAATTCACTCAAAAATGTTGCCAACCGCTTGCAAATGCTCCCCTGAAAGCTTTGGCGATCGAAACAGAATTCTTTTTTCACAAGACAAGAAAAGAGCCCTCCACAACTTAACCGGCGGAGAAAGATTTTTTTGAAAAAATCCCTATGCCCCGGGGTCACAATTTCAGCAAAAATCTGACTTTTGGCAATTCACTCAAAAATGGTGCCAATTGCTTGCAAATGCTCCCCTGAAAGCTTTGGCGATCGAAACAGAAGTCTTTTTATCACACAACAAGAAATCAGCCCTCCACAACTTAACACGCGGAAAAAGATTTTTTTGAAAAAATCCCTAAGCCCCGGGGTCACAATTTCAGCAAAAATCTGACTTTTGGCAATTCACTCAAAAATGGTGCCAACCGCTTGCAAATGCTCCCGTGAAAGCTTTGGCGATCGAAACAGAAGGCTTTTTATCACACAACAAGAAATCAGCCCTCCACAACTTAACCCGCGGAAAAAGATTTTTTTGAAAAAATCCCTAAGCCCCGGGGTCACAATTTCAGCAAAAATCTGACTTTTGGCAATTCACTCAAAAATGGTGCCAACCGCTTGCAAATGCTCCCGTGAAAGCTTTGGCGATCGAAACAGAAGGCTTTTTATCACAGGAAAAGAAATCAGCCCTCCACAACTTAACCGGCGGAAAATATTTTTTTGAAAAAATCCCTAAGCCCCGGGGTCACAATTTCCGCAAAAATCTGACTTTTGGCAATTCACTCAAAAATGGTGCCAATCGCTTGCAAATGCTCCCCTGAAAGCTTTGGCAATGGAAACAGAAGTCTTTTTATCACAGGACAAGAAATCAGCCCTCCACAACTTAACCGGCGGAAAAAGATTTTTTTGAAAAAATCCCTAAGCCCCGGGGTCACAATTTCAGCAAAAATCTGACTTTTGGCAATTCACTCAAAAATGGTGCCAATCGCTTGCAAATGCTCCCATGAAAGCTTTTCCGATGGAAACAGAAGTCTTTTTATCACAGGACAAGAAATCAGCCCTCCACAACATAACCGGCGGAAAAAGATTTTTTTGAAAAAATCCCTAAGCCCCGGGGTCACAATTTCAGCAAAAATCTGACTTTTGGCAATTCACTCAAAAATGGTGCCAATCGCTTGCAAATGCTCCCATGAAAGCTTTTCCGATCGAAACAGAAGTCTTTTTATCACACAACAAGAAATCAGCCCTCCACAACTTAACCCGCGGAAAAAGATTTTTTTGAAAAAATCCCTAAGCCCCGGGGTCACAATTTCAGCAAAATTCTGACTTTTGGCAATTCACTCAAAAATGGTGCCAACCGCTTGCAAATGCTCCCGTGAAAGCTTTGGCGATCGAAACAGAAGGCTTTATATCATACGACAAGAAATCAGACCTTAACAACTTAACCGGCGGAAAAAGATTTTTTTGAAAAAATCCCTAAGCCCCGGGGTCACAATTTCAGCAAAAATCTGACTTTTGGCAATTCACTCAAAAATGGTGCCAATCGCTTGCAAATGCTCCTCTGAAAGCTTTGGCGATGGAAACAGAAGTCTTTTTATCACAGGACAAGAAATCAGCCCCTAACAACTTAGCGGCGGAAAATGATTTTTTTGAAAAAATCCCTAAGCCCCGGGGTCACAATTTCAGCAAAAATCTGACTTTTGGCAATTCACTCAAAAATGGTGCCAACCGCTTGCAAATGCTCCCCTGAAAGCTTTGGCGATCGAAACAGAAGGCTTTTTATCACAGGAAAAGAAATCAGCCCTCCACAACTTAACCGGCGGAAAAAGATTTTTTTGAAAAAATCCCTAAGCCCCGGGGTCACAATTTCAGCAAAAATCTGACTTTTGGCAATTCACTCAAAAATGGTGCCAATCGCTTGCAAATGCTCCCATGAAAGCTTTTGCGATCGAAACAGAAGTCTTTTTATCACACAACAAGAAATCAGCCCTCCACAACTTAACCCGCGGAAAAAGATTTTTTTGAAAAAATCCCTAAGCCCCGGGGTCACAATTTCAGCAAAAATCTGACTTTTGGCAATTCACTCAAAAATGGTGCCAACCGCTTGCAAATGCTCCCGTGAAAGCTTTGGCGATCGAAACAGAAGGCTTTTTATCACACAACAAGAAATCAGCCCTCCACAACTTAACCCGCGGAAAAAGATTTTTTTGAAAAAATCCCTAAGCCCCGGGGTCACAATTTCAGCAAAAATCTGACTTTTGGCAATTCACTCAAAAATGGTGCCAACCGCTTGCAAATGCTCCCCTGAAAGCTTTGGCGATCGAAACAGAAGGCTTTTTATCACAGGAAAAGAAATCAGCCCTCCACAACTTAACCGGCGGAAAATATTTTTTTGAAAAAATCCCTAAGCCCCGGGGTCACAATTTCCGCAAAAATCTGACTTTTGGCAATTCACTCAAAAATGGTGCCAATCGCTTGCAAATGCTCCCCTGAAAGCTTTGGCAATGGAAACAGAAGTCTTTTTATCACAGGACAAGAAATCAGCCCTCCACAACTTAACCGGCGGAAAAAGATTTTTTTGAAAAAATCCCTAAGCCCCGGGGTCACTATTTCAGCAAAAATCTGACTTTTGGCAATTCACTCAAAAATGGTGCCAATCGCTTGCAAATGCTCCCATGAAAGCTTTTCCGATGGAAACAGAAGTCTTTTTATCACAGGACAAGAAATCAGCCCTCCACAACATAACCGGCGGAAAAAGATTTTTTTGAAAAAATCCCTAAGCCCCGGGGTCACAATTTCAGCAAAAATCTGACTTTTGGCAATTCACTCAAAAATGGTGCCAATCGCTTGCAAATGCTCCCATGAAAGCTTTTCCGATCGAAACAGAAGTCTTTTTATCACACAACAAGAAATCAGCCCTCCACAACTTAACCCGCGGAAAAAGATTTTTTTGAAAAAATCCCTAAGCCCCGGGGTCACAATTTCAGCAAAATTCTGACTTTTGGCAATTCACTCAAAAATGGTGCCAACCGCTTGCAAATGCTCCCGTGAAAGCTTTGGCGATCGAAACAGAAGGCTTTATATCATACGACAAGAAATCAGACCTTAACAACTTAACCGGCGGAAAAAGATTTTTTTGAAAAAATCCCTAAGCCCCGGGGTCACAATTTCAGCAAAAATCTGACTTTTGGCAATTCACTCAAAAATGGTGCCAATCGCTTGCAAATGCTCCTCTGAAAGCTTTGGCGATGGAAACAGAAGTCTTTTTATCACAGGACAAGAAATCAGCCCCTAACAACTTAGCGGCGGAAAATGATTTTTTTGAAAAAATCCCTAAGCCCCGGGGTCACAATTTCAGCAAAAATCTGACTTTTGGCAATTCACTCAAAAATGGTGCCAACCGCTTGCAAATGCTCCCCTGAAAGCTTTGGCGATCGAAACAGAAGGCTTTTTATCACAGGAAAAGAAATCAGCCCTCCACAACTTAACCGGCGGAAAAAGATTTTTTTGAAAAAATCCCTAAGCCCCGGGGTCACAATTTCAGCAAAAATCTGACTTTTGGCAATTCACTCAAAAATGGTGCCAATCGCTTGCAAATGCTCCCATGAAAGCTTTTGCGATCGAAACAGAAGTCTTTTTATCACACAACAAGAAATCAGCCCTCCACAACTTAACCCGCGGAAAAAGATTTTTTTGAAAAAATCCCTAAGCCCCGGGGTCACAATTTCAGCAAAAATCTGACTTTTGGCAATTCACTCAAAAATGGTGCCAACCGCTTGCAAATGCTCCCGTGAAAGCTTTGGCGATCGAAACAGAAGGCTTTTTATCACACAACAAGAAATCAGCCCTCCACAACTTAACCCGCGGAAAAAGATTTTTTTGAAAAAATCCCTAAGCCCCGGGGTCACAATTTCAGCAAAAATCTGACTTTTGGCAATTCACTCAAAAATGGTGCCAACCGCTTGCAAATGATCCCCTGAAAGCTTTGGCGATCGAAACAGAAGGCTTTTTATCACAGGAAAAGAAATCAGCCCTCCACAACTTAACCGGCGGAAAATATTTTTGTGAAAAAATCCCTAAGCCCCGGGGTCACAATTTCAGCAAATATCTGACTTTTGGCAATTCACTCAAAAATGGTGCCAATCGCTTGCAAATGCTCCCCTGAAAGCTTTGGCGATGGAAACAGAAGTCTTTTTATCGCAGGACAAGAAATCAGCCCTTAACAACTTAACCGGCGGAAAAAGATTTTTTTGAAAAAATCCCTAAGCCCCGGGGTCACAATTTCAGCAAAAATCTGACTTTTGGCAATTCACTCAAAAATGGTGCCAACCGCTTGCAAATGCTCCCGTGAAAGCTTTGGCGATCGAAACAGAAGGCTTTTTATCACACAACAAGAAATCAGCCCTCCACAACTTAACCCGCGGAAAAAGATTTTTTTGAAAAAATCCCTAAGCCCCGGGGTCACAATTTCAGCAAAAATCTGACTTTTGGCAATTCACTCAAAAATGGTGCCAACCGCTTGCAAATGCTCCCCTGAAAGCTTTGGCGATCGAAACAGAAGGCTTTTTATCACAGGAAAAGAAATCAGCCCTCCACAACTTAACCGGCGGAAAATATTTTTGTGAAAAAATCCCTAAGCCCCGGGGTCACAATTTCAGCAAATATCTGACTTTTGGCAATTCACTCAAAAATGGTGCCAATCGCTTGCAAATGCTCCCCTGAAAGCTTTGGCGATGGAAACAGAAGTCTTTTTATCGCAGGACAAGAAATCAGCCCTTAACAACTTAACCGGCGGAAAAAGATTTTTTTGAAAAAATCCCTAAGCCCCGGGGTCACAATTTCAGCAAAAATCTGACTTTTGGCAATTCACTCAAAAATGGTGCCAACCGCTTGCAAATGCTCCCGTGAAAGCTTTGGCGATGGAAACAGAAGGCTTTTTATCACACAACAAGAAATCAGCCCTCCACAACTTAACCCGCGGAAAAAGATTTTTTTGAAAAAATCCCTAAGCCCCGGGGTCACAATTTCAGCAAAAATCTGACTTTTGGCAATTCACTCAAAAATGGTGCCAATCGCTTGCAAATGCTCCCCTGAAAGCTTTGGCAATGGAAACAGAAGTCTTTTTATCACAGGACAAGAAATCAGCCCTCCACAACTTAACCGGCGGAAAAAGATTTTTTTGAAAAAATCCCTAAGCCCCGGGGTCACAATTTCAGCAAAAATCTGACTTTTGGCAATTCACTCAAAAATGGTGCCAATCGCTTGCAAATGCTCCCATGAAAGCTTTTCCGATGGAAACAGAAGGCTTTTTATCACAGGACAAGAAATCAGTCCTCCACAACATAACCGGCGGAAAAAGATTTTTTTGAAAAAATCCCTAAGCCCCGGGGTCACAATTTCAGCAAAAATCTGACTTTTGGCAATTCACTCAAAAATGGTGCCAATCGCTTGCAAATGCTCCCATGAAAGCTTTTCCGATCGAAACAGAAGTCTTTTTATCACACAACAAGAAATCAGCCCTCCACAACTTAACCCGCGGAAAAAGATTTTTTTGAAAAAATCCCTAAGCCCCGGGGTCACAATTTCAGCAAAATTCTGACTTTTGGCAATTCACTCAAAAATGGTGCCAACCGCTTGCAAATGCTCCCGTGAAAGCTTTGGCGATCGAAACAGAAGGCTTTATATCATACGACAAGAAATCAGACCTTAACAACTTAACCGGCGGAAAAAGATTTTTTTGAAAAAATCCCTAAGCCCCGGGGTCACAATTTCAGCAAAAATCTGACTTTTGGCAATTCACTCAAAAATGGTGCCAATCGCTTGCAAATGCTCCTCTGAAAGCTTTGGCGATGGAAACAGAAGTCTTTTTATCACAGGACAAGAAATCAGCCCCTAACAACTTAGCGGCGGAAAATGATTTTTTTGAAAAAATCCCTAAGCCCCGGGGTCACAATTTCAGCAAAAATCTGACTTTTGGCAATTCACTCAAAAATGGTGCCAACCGCTTGCAAATGCTCCCCTGAAAGCTTTGGCGATCGAAACAGAAGGCTTTTTATCACAGGAAAAGAAATCAGCCCTCCACAACTTAACCGGCGGAAAAAGATTTTTTTGAAAAAATCCCTAAGCCCCGGGGTCACAATTTCAGCAAAAATCTGACTTTTGGCAATTCACTCAAAAATGGTGCCAATCGCTTGCAAATGCTCCCATGAAAGCTTTTGCGATCGAAACAGAAGTCTTTTTATCACACAACAAGAAATCAGCCCTCCACAACTTAACCCGCGGAAAAAGATTTTTTTGAAAAAATCCCTAAGCCCCGGGGTCACAATTTCAGCAAAAATCTGACTTTTGGCAATTCACTCAAAAATGGTGCCAACCGCTTGCAAATGCTCCCGTGAAAGCTTTGGCGATCGAAACAGAAGGCTTTTTATCACACAACAAGAAATCAGCCCTCCACAACTTAACCCGCGGAAAAAGATTTTTTTGAAAAAATCCCTAAGCCCCGGGGTCACAATTTCAGCAAAAATCTGACTTTTGGCAATTCACTCAAAAATGGTGCCAACCGCTTGCAAATGCTCCCCTGAAAGCTTTGGCGATCGAAACAGAAGGCTTTTTATCACAGGAAAAGAAATCAGCCCTCCACAACTTAACCGGCGGAAAATATTTTTTTGAAAAAATCCCTAAGCCCCGGGGTCACAATTTCCGCAAAAATCTGACTTTTGGCAATTCACTCAAAAATGGTGCCAATCGCTTGCAAATGCTCCCCTGAAAGCTTTGGCAATGGAAACAGAAGTCTTTTTATCACAGGACAAGAAATCAGCCCTCCACAACTTAACCGGCGGAAAAAGATTTTTTTGAAAAAATCCCTAAGCCCCGGGGTCACAATTTCAGCAAAAATCTGACTTTTGGCAATTCACTCAAAAATGGTGCCAATCGCTTGCAAATGCTCCCATGAAAGCTTTTCCGATGGAAACAGAAGTCTTTTTATCACAGGACAAGAAATCAGCCCTCCACAACATAACCGGCGGAAAAAGATTTTTTTGAAAAAATCCCTAAGCCCCGGGGTCACAATTTCAGCAAAAATCTGACTTTTGGCAATTCACTCAAAAATGGTGCCAATCGCTTGCAAATGCTCCTCTGAAAGCTTTGGCGATGGAAACAGAAGTCTTTTTATCACAGGACAAGAAATCAGCCCCTAACAACTTAGCGGCGGAAAATGATTTTTTTGAAAAAATCCCTAAGCCCCGGGGTCACAATTTCAGCAAAAATCTGACTTTTGGCAATTCACTCAAAAATGGTGCCAACCGCTTGCAAATGCTCCCCTGAAAGCTTTGGCGATCGAAACAGAAGGCTTTTTATCACAGGAAAAGAAATCAGCCCTCCACAACTTAACCGGCGGAAAAAGATTTTTTTGAAAAAATCCCTAAGCCCCGGGGTCACAATTTCAGCAAAAATCTGACTTTTGGCAATTCACTCAAAAATGGTGCCAATCGCTTGCAAATGCTCCCATGAAAGCTTTTGCGATCGAAACAGAAGTCTTTTTATCACACAACAAGAAATCAGCCCTCCACAACTTAACCCGCGGAAAAAGATTTTTTTGAAAAAATCCCTAAGCCCCGGGGTCACAATTTCAGCAAAAATCTGACTTTTGGCAATTCACTCAAAAATGGTGCCAACCGCTTGCAAATGCTCCCGTGAAAGCTTTGGCGATCGAAACAGAAGGCTTTTTATCACACAACAAGAAATCAGCCCTCCACAACTTAACCCGCGGAAAAAGATTTTTTTGAAAAAATCCCTAAGCCCCGGGGTCACAATTTCAGCAAAAATCTGACTTTTGGCAATTCACTCAAAAATGGTGCCAACCGCTTGCAAATGCTCCCCTGAAAGCTTTGGCGATCGAAACAGAAGGCTTTTTATCACAGGAAAAGAAATCAGCCCTCCACAACTTAACCGGCGGAAAATATTTTTGTGAAAAAATCCCTAAGCCCCGGGGTCACAATTTCAGCAAATATCTGACTTTTGGCAATTCACTCAAAAATGGTGCCAATCGCTTGCAAATGCTCCCCTGAAAGCTTTGGCGATGGAAACAGAAGTCTTTTTATCGCAGGACAAGAAATCAGCCCTTAACAACTTAACCGGCGGAAAAAGATTTTTTTGAAAAAATCCCTAAGCCCCGGGGTCACAATTTCAGCAAAAATCTGACTTTTGGCAATTCACTCAAAAATGGTGCCAACCGCTTGCAAATGCTCCCGTGAAAGCTTTGGCGATCGAAACAGAAGGCTTTTTATCACACTACAAGAAATCAGCCCTCCACAACTTAACCGGCGGAAAATATTTTTTTGAAAAAATCCCTAAGCCCCGGGGTCACAATTTCAGCAAAATTCTGACTTTTGGCAATTCACTCAAAAATGGTGCCAACCGCTTGCAAATGCTCCCGTGAAAGCTTTGGCGATCGAAACAGAAGGCTTTATATCACACGACAAGAAATCAGCCCTTAACAACTTAACCGGCGGCAAAAGATTTTTTTGAAAAAATCCCTAAGCCCCGGGGTCACAATTTCAGCAAAATTCTGACTTTTGGAAATTCACTCAAAAATGGTGCCAACCGCTTGCAAATGCTCCCGTGAAAGCTTTGCCGATCGAAACAGAAGGCTTTATATCACACGACAAGAAATCAGCCCTTAACAACTTAACCGGCGGAAAAATATTTTTTTGAAAAAATCCCTAACCCCCCGGGTCACAATTTCAGCAAAAATGGTGCCAACCGCTTGCAAATGCTCCCCTGAAAGCTTTGGCGATCGAAACAGAAGGCTTTTTATCACAGGAAAAGAAATCAGCCCTCCACAACTTAACCGGCGGAAAATATTTTTTTGAAAAAATCCCTAAGCCCCGGGGTCACAATTTCAGCAAAAATCTGACTTTTGGCAATTCACTCAAAAATGGTGCAAATCGCTTGCAAATGCTCCCCTGAAAGCTTTGGCGATGGAAACAGAAGTCTTTTTATCACAGGACAAGAAATCAGCCCTCCACAACTTAACCGGCGGAAAAAGATTTTTTTGAAAAAATCCCTAAGCCCCGGGGTCACAATTTCAGCAAAAATCTGACTTTTGGCAATTCACTCAAAAATGGTGCCAATCGCTTGCAAATGCTCCCATGAAAGCTTTTGCGATCGAAACAGAAGTCTTTTTATCACACAACAAGAAATCAGCCCTCCACAACTTAACCCGCGGAAAAAGATTTTTTTGAAAAAATCCCTAAGCCCCGGGGTCACAATTTCAGCAAAAATCTGACTTTTGGCAATTCACTCAAAAATGGTGCCAACCGCTTGCAAATGCTCCCGTGAAAGCTTTGGCGATCGAAACAGAAGGCTTTTTATCACACAACAAGAAATCAGCCCTCCACAACTTAACCCGCGGAAAAAGATTTTTTTGAAAAAATCCCTAAGCCCCGGGGTCACAATTTCAGCAAAAATCTGACTTTTGGCAATTCACTCAAAAATGGTGCCAACCGCTTGCAAATGCTCCCCTGAAAGCTTTGGTGATCGAAACAGAAGGCTTTTTATCACAGGAAAAGAAATCAGCCCTCCACAACTTAACCGGCGGAAAATATTTTTGTGAAAAAATCCCTAAGCCCCGGGGTCACAATTTCAGCAAATATCTGACTTTTGGCAATTCACTCAAAAATGGTGCCAATCGCTTGCAAATGCTCCCCTGAAAGCTTTGGCGATGGAAACAGAAGTCTTTTTATCGCAGGACAAGAAATCAGCCCTTAACAACTTAACCGGCGGAAAAAGATTTTTTTGAAAAAATCCCTAAGCCCCGGGGTCACAATTTCAGCAAAAATCTGACTTTTGGCAATTCACTCAAAAATGGTGCCAACCGCTTGCAAATGCTCCCGTGAAAGCTTTGGCGATCGAAACAGAAGGCTTTTTATCACACTACAAGAAATCAGCCCTCCACAACTTAACCGGCGGAAAATATTTTTTTGAAAAAATCCCTAAGCCCCGGGGTCACAATTTCAGCAAAATTCTGACTTTTGGCAATTCACTCAAAAATGGTGCCAACCGCTTGCAAATGCTCCCGTGAAAGCTTTGGCGATCGAAACAGAAGGCTTTATATCACACGACAAGAAATCAGCCCTTAACAACTTAACCGGCGGCAAAAGATTTTTTTGAAAAAATCCCTAAGCCCCGGGGTCACAATTTCAGCAAAATTCTGACTTTTGGAAATTCACTCAAAAATGGTGCCAACCGCTTGCAAATGCTCCCGTGAAAGCTTTGCCGATCGAAACAGAAGGCTTTATATCACACGACAAGAAATCAGCCCTTAACAACTTAACCGGCGGAAAAATATTTTTTTGAAAAAATCCCTAACCCCCCGGGTCACAATTTCAGCAAAAATGGTGCCAACCGCTTGCAAATGCTCCCCTGAAAGCTTTGGCGATCGAAACAGAAGGCTTTTTATCACAGGAAAAGAAATCAGCCCTCCACAACTTAACCGGCGGAAAATATTTTTTTGAAAAAATCCCTAAGCCCCGGGGTCACAATTTCAGCAAAAATCTGACTTTTGGCAATTCACTCAAAAATGGTGCAAATCGCTTGCAAATGCTCCCCTGAAAGCTTTGGCGATGGAAACAGAAGTCTTTTTATCACAGGACAAGAAATCAGCCCTCCACAACTTAACCGGCGGAAAAAGATTTTTTTGAAAAAATCCCTAAGCCCCGGGGTCACAATTTCAGCAAAAATCTGACTTTTGGCAATTCACTCAAAAATGGTGCCAATCGCTTGCAAATGCTCCCATGAAAGCTTTTGCGATCGAAACAGAAGTCTTTTTATCACACAACAAGAAATCAGCCCTCCACAACTTAACCCGCGGAAAAAGATTTTTTTGAAAAAATCCCTAAGCCCCGGGGTCACAATTTCAGCAAAAATCTGACTTTTGGCAATTCACTCAAAAATGGTGCCAACCGCTTGCAAATGCTCCCGTGAAAGCTTTGGCGATCGAAACAGAAGGCTTTTTATCACACAACAAGAAATCAGCCCTCCACAACTTAACCCGCGGAAAAAGATTTTTTTGAAAAAATCCCTAAGCCCCGGGGTCACAATTTCAGCAAAAATCTGACTTTTGGCAATTCACTCAAAAATGGTGCCAACCGCTTGCAAATGCTCCCCTGAAAGCTTTGGCGATCGAAACAGAAGGCTTTTTATCACAGGAAAAGAAATCAGCCCTCCACAACTTAACCGGCGGAAAATATTTTTGTGAAAAAATCCCTAAGCCCCGGGGTCACAATTTCAGCAAATATCTGACTTTTGGCAATTCACTCAAAAATGGTGCCAATCGCTTGCAAATGCTCCCCTGAAAGCTTTGGCGATGGAAACAGAAGTCTTTTTATCGCAGGACAAGAAATCAGCCCTTAACAACTTAACCGGCGGAAAAAGATTTTTTTGAAAAAATCCCTAAGCCCCGGGGTCACAATTTCAGCAAAAATCTGACTTTTGGCAATTCACTCAAAAATGGTGCCAACCGCTTGCAAATGCTCCCGTGAAAGCTTTGGCGATCGAAACAGAAGGCTTTTTATCACACTACAAGAAATCAGCCCTCCACAACTTAACCGGCGGAAAATATTTTTTTGAAAAAATCCCTAAGCCCCGGGGTCACAATTTCAGCAAAATTCTGACTTTTGGCAATTCACTCAAAAATGGTGCCAACCGCTTGCAAATGCTCCCGTGAAAGCTTTGGCGATCGAAACAGAAGGCTTTATATCACACGACAAGAAATCAGCCCTTAACAACTTAACCGGCGGCAAAAGATTTTTTTGAAAAAATCCCTAAGCCCCGGGGTCACAATTTCAGCAAAATTCTGACTTTTGGAAATTCACTCAAAAATGGTGCCAACCGCTTGCAAATGCTCCCGTGAAAGCTTTGCCGATCGAAACAGAAGGCTTTATATCACACGACAAGAAATCAGCCCTTAACAACTTAACCGGCGGAAAAATATTTTTTTGAAAAAATCCCTAACCCCCCGGGTCACAATTTCAGCAAAAATGGTGCCAACCGCTTGCAAATGCTCCCCTGAAAGCTTTGGCGATCGAAACAGAAGGCTTTTTATCACAGGAAAAGAAATCAGCCCTCCACAACTTAACCGGCGGAAAATATTTTTTTGAAAAAATCCCTAAGCCCCGGGGTCACAATTTCAGCAAAAATCTGACTTTTGGCAATTCACTCAAAAATGGTGCAAATCGCTTGCAAATGCTCCCCTGAAAGCTTTGGCGATGGAAACAGAAGTCTTTTTATCACAGGACAAGAAATCAGCCCTCCACAACTTAACCGGCGGAAAAAGATTTTTTTGAAAAAATCCCTAAGCCCCGGGGTCACAATTTCAGCAAAAATCTGACTTTTGGCAATTCACTCAAAAATGGTGCCAATCGCTTGCAAATGCTCCCATGAAAGCTTTTGCGATCGAAACAGAAGTCTTTTTATCACACAACAAGAAATCAGCCCTCCACAACTTAACCCGCGGAAAAAGATTTTTTTGAAAAAATCCCTAAGCCCCGGGGTCACAATTTCAGCAAAAATCTGACTTTTGGCAATTCACTCAAAAATGGTGCCAACCGCTTGCAAATGCTCCCGTGAAAGCTTTGGCGATCGAAACAGAAGGCTTTTTATCACACAACAAGAAATCAGCCCTCCACAACTTAACCCGCGGAAAAAGATTTTTTTGAAAAAATCCCTAAGCCCCGGGGTCACAATTTCAGCAAAAATCTGACTTTTGGCAATTCACTCAAAAATGGTGCCAACCGCTTGCAAATGCTCCCCTGAAAGCTTTGGCGATCGAAACAGAAGGCTTTTTATCACAGGAAAAGAAATCAGCCCTCCACAACTTAACCGGCGGAAAATATTTTTGTGAAAAAATCCCTAAGCCCCGGGGTCACAATTTCAGCAAATATCTGACTTTTGGCAATTCACTCAAAAATGGTGCCAATCGCTTGCAAATGCTCCCCTGAAAGCTTTGGCGATGGAAACAGAAGTCTTTTTATCGCAGGACAAGAAATCAGCCCTTAACAACTTAACCGGCGGAAAAAGATTTTTTTGAAAAAATCCCTAAGCCCCGGGGTCACAATTTCAGCAAAAATCTGACTTTTGGCAATTCACTCAAAAATGGTGCCAACCGCTTGCAAATGCTCCCGTGAAAGCTTTGGCGATCGAAACAGAAGGCTTTTTATCACACTACAAGAAATCAGCCCTCCACAACTTAACCGGCGGAAAATATTTTTTTGAAAAAATCCCTAAGCCCCGGGGTCACAATTTCAGCAAAATTCTGACTTTTGGCAATTCACTCAAAAATGGTGCCAACCGCTTGCAAATGCTCCCGTGAAAGCTTTGGCGATCGAAACAGAAGGCTTTATATCACACGACAAGAAATCAGCCCTTAACAACTTAACCGGCGGCAAAAGATTTTTTTGAAAAAATCCCTAAGCCCCGGGGTCACAATTTCAGCAAAATTCTGACTTTTGGAAATTCACTCAAAAATGGTGCCAACCGCTTGCAAATGCTCCCGTGAAAGCTTTGCCGATCGAAACAGAAGGCTTTATATCACACGACAAGAAATCAGCCCTTAACAACTTAACCGGCGGAAAAATATTTTTTTGAAAAAATCCCTAACCCCCCGGGTCACAATTTCAGCAAAAATGGTGCCAACCGCTTGCAAATGCTCCCCTGAAAGCTTTGGCGATCGAAACAGAAGGCTTTTTATCACAGGAAAAGAAATCAGCCCTCCACAACTTAACCGGCGGAAAATATTTTTTTGAAAAAATCCCTAAGCCCCGGGGTCACAATTTCAGCAAAAATCTGACTTTTGGCAATTCACTCAAAAATGGTGCAAATCGCTTGCAAATGCTCCCCTGAAAGCTTTGGCGATGGAAACAGAAGTCTTTTTATCACAGGACAAGAAATCAGCCCTCCACAACTTAACCCGCGGAAAAAGATTTTTTTGAAAAAATCCCTAAGCCCCGGGGTCACAATTTCAGCAAAAATCTGACTTTTGGCAATTCACTCAAAAATGGTGCCAACCACTTGCAAATGCTCCCCTGAAACCTTTGGCGATGGAAACAGAATTCTTTTTTCACAGGACAAGAAAAGAGCCCTCCAAAACTTAACCGGCGAAAAAAGATTTTTTTGAAAAAATCCCTAAGCCCCGGGGTCACAATTTCAGCAAAAATCTGACTTTTGGCAATTCACTCAAAAATGGTGCCAAACGCTTGCAAATGCTCCCGTGAAAGCTTTGGCGATCGAAACAGAAGGCTTTTTATCACACGACAAGAAATCAGCCCTCCACAACTTAACCGGCGGAAAATTTTTTTTTGAAAAAATCCCTAAGCCCCGGGGTCACAATTTCAGCAAAATTCTGACTTTTGGCAATTCACTCAAAAATGGTGCCAACCGCTTGCAAATGCTCCCCTGAAAGCTTTGGCGATCGAAACAGAAGGCTTTATATCACACGACAAGAAATCAGCACTTAACAACTTAACCGACGGAAAAAGATTTTTTTGAAAAAATCCCTAAGCCCCGGGGACACAATTTCAGCAAAATTCTGACTTTTGGCAATTCACTCAAAAATGGTGCCAACCGCTTGCAAATGCTCCTGTGAAAGCTTTGGCGATCGAAACAGAAGGCTTTATATCACACGACAAGAAATCAGCCCTTAACAACTTAACCGGCGGAAAAATATTTTTTTGAAAAAATCCCTAACCCCCCGGGTCACAATTTCAGCAAAAATGGTGCCAACCGCTTGCAAATGCTCCCGTGAAAGCTTTGGCGATCGAAACAGAACGCTTTTTATCACAGGAAAAGAAATCAGCCCTCCACAACTTAACCGGCTGAAAATATTTTTTTGAAAAAACCCCTAAGCCCCGGGGGTCACAATTTCCGCAAAAATCTGACTTTTGGCAATTCACTCAAAAATGGTGCCAATCGCTTGCAAATGCTCCTCTGAAAGCTTTGGCGGTGGAAACAGAAGTCTTTTTATCACAGGACAAGAAATCAGCCCTCCACAACTTAACCGGCGGAAAAAGATTTTTTTGAAAAAATCCCTAAGCCCCGGGGTCACAATTTCTGCAAAAATCTGACTTTTGGCAATTCACTCAAAAATGGTGCCAATCGCTTGCAAATGCTCCTCTGAAAGCTTTGGCGATGGAAACAGAAGTCTTTTTATCACAGGACAAGAAATCAGCCCCTAACAACTTAACCGGCGGAAAAAGATTTTTTTGAAAAAATCCCTAAGCCCCGGGGTCACAATTTCAGCAAAAATCTGACTTTTGGCAATTCACTCAAAAATGGTGCCAACCGCTTGCAAATGCTGCCCTGAAACCTATAACGATGTAAACAGCGGGCTTTTTATCACGGGACAAGAAAGCAGCCCTCCACAACTTAACCGGCGGAAAAAGATTTTTTTGAAAAAATCCCTAAGCCCCGGGGTCACAATTTCCGCAAAAATCTGACTTTTGGCAATTCACTCAAAAATGGAGCCAAACGCTTGCAAAAGCTCCTCTGAAAGCTTTGGCGATGGAAACAGAAGGCTTTTTATCACCGGACAAGAAATCAGCCCTCGACAAACTTAACCCGCGGAAAAAGATTTTTTTGAAAAAATCCCTAAGCCCCGAGGTCACAATTTCAGCAAAAATCTGACTTTTGGCAATTCACTCAAAAATGGTGCCAACCACTTGCAAATGCTCCCCTGAAACCTTTGTCGATGGAAACAGAATTCTTTTTTCACAGCACAAGAAAAGAGCCCTCCACAACTTAACCGGCGGAAAAAGATTTTTTTTAAAAAATCCCTAAGCCCCGGGGTCACAATTTCAGCAAAAATCTGACTTTTGGCAATTCACTCAAAAATGGTGCCAATCGCTTGCAAATGCTCCTCTGAAAGCTTTGGCGATGGAAACAGAAGTCTTTTTATCACAGGACAAGAAATCAGCCCCTAACAACTTACCGGCGGAAAAAGATTTTTTTGAAAAAATCCCTAAGCCCCGGGGTCACAATTTCAGCAAAAATCTGACTTTTGGCAATTCACTCAAAAATGGTGCCAACCGCTTGCAAATGCTCCCCTGAAAGCTTTGGCGATGGAAACAGAAGGCTTTTTATCACAGGACAAGAAATCAGCCCTCGACAACTTAACCCGCGGAAAAAGATTTTTTTGAAAAAATCCCTAAGCCCCGGGGTCACAATTTCAGCAAAAATCTGACTTTTGGCAATTCACTTAAAAATGGTGCCAACCACTTGCAAATGCTCCCCTGAAACCTTTGGCGATGGAAACAGAATTCTTTTTTCACAGGACAAGAAAAGAGCCCTCCAAAACTTAACCGGCGGAAAAAGATTTTTTTGAAAAAATCCCTAAGCCCCGGGGTCACAATTTCAGCAAAAATCTGACTTTTGGCAATTCACTCAAAAATGGTGCCAACCGCTTGCAAATGCTCCCGTGAAAGCTTTGGCGATCGAAACAGAAGGCTTTTTATCACACGACAAGAAATCAGCCCTCCACAACTTAACCGGCGGAAAATTTTTTTTTGAAAAAATCCCTAAGCCCCGGGGTCACAATTTCAGCAAAATTCTGACTTTTGGCAATTCACTCAAAAATGGTGCCAACCGCTTGCAAATGCTCCCCTGAAAGCTTTGGCGATCGAAACAGAAGGCTTTATATCACACGACAAGAAATCAGCCCTTAACAACTTAACCGGCGGAAAAAGATTTTTTTGAAAAAATCCCTAACCCCCCGGGTCACAATTTCAGCAAAAATGGTGCCAACCGCTTGCAAATGCTCCCCTGAAAGCTTTGGCGATCGAAACAGAAGGCTTTTTATCACCGGACAAGAAATCAGCCCTCCACAACTTAACCGGCGGAAAATATTTTTTTGAAAAAATCCCTAAGCCCCGGGGTCACAATTTCCGCAAAAATCTGACTTTTGGCAATTCACTCAAAAATGGTGCCAATCGCTTGCAAATGCTCCCCTGAAAGCTTTGGCGATGGAAACAGAAGTCTTTTTATCACAGGACAAGAAATCAGCCCCTAACAACTTAACCGGCGGAAAAAGATTTTTTTGAAAAAATCCCTAAGCCCCGGGGTCACAATTTCAGCAAAAATCTGACTTTTGGCAATTCACTCAAAAATGGTGCCAACCGCTTGCAAATGCTGCCCTGAAACCTATAACGATGTAAACAGCGGGCTTTTTATCACGGGACAAGAAAGCAGCCCTCCACAACTTAACCGGCGGAAAAAGATTTTTTTGAAAAAATCCCTAAGCCCCGGGGTCACAATTTCCGCAAAAATCTGACTTTTGGCAATTCACTCAAAAATGGAGCCAAACGCTTGCAAAAGCTCCTCTGAAACCTTTGGCGATGGAAACAGAAGGCTTTTTATCACCGGACAAGAAATCAGCCCTCGACAAACTTAACCCGCGGAAAAAGATTTTTTTGAAAAAATCCCTAAGCCCCGAGGTCACAATTTCAGCAAAAATCTGACTTTTGGCAATTCACTCAAAAATGGTGCCAACCACTTGCAAATGCTCCCCTGAAACCTTTGTCGATGGAAACAGAATTCTTTTTTCACAGCACAAGAAAAGAGCCCTCCACAACTTAACCGGCGGAAAAAGATTTTTTTTAAAAAATCCCTAAGCCCCGGGGTCACAATTTCAGCAAAAATCTGACTTTTGGCAATTCACTCAAAAATGGTGCCAATCGCTTGCAAATGCTCCTCTGAAAGCTTTGGCGATGGAAACAGAAGTCTTTTTATCACAGGACAAGAAATCAGCCCCTAACAACTTACCGGCGGAAAAAGATTTTTTTGAAAAAATCCCTAAGCCCCGGGGTCACAATTTCAGCAAAAATCTGACTTTTGGCAATTCACTCAAAAATGGTGCCAACCGCTTGCAAATGCTCCCCTGAAAGCTTTGGCGATGGAAACAGAAGGCTTTTTATCACAGGACAAGAAATCAGCCCTCGACAACTTAACCCGCGGAAAAAGATTTTTTTGAAAAAATCCCTAAGCCCCGGGGTCACAATTTCAGCAAAAATCTGACTTTTGGCAATTCACTTAAAAATGGTGCCAACCACTTGCAAATGCTCCCCTGAAACCTTTGGCGATGGAAACAGAATTCTTTTTTCACAGGACAAGAAAAGAGCCCTCCAAAACTTAACCGGCGGAAAAAGATTTTTTTGAAAAAATCCCTAAGCCCCGGGGTCACAATTTCAGCAAAAATCTGACTTTTGGCAATTCACTCAAAAATGGTGCCAACCGCTTGCAAATGCTCCCGTGAAAGCTTTGGCGATCGAAACAGAAGGCTTTTTATCACACGACAAGAAATCAGCCCTCCACAACTTAACCGGCGGAAATTTTTTTTTTGAAAAAATCCCTAAGCCCCGGGGTCACAATTTCAGCAAAATTCTGACTTTTGGCAATTCACTCAAAAATGGTGCCAACCGCTTGCAAATGCTCCCCTGAAAGCTTTGGCGATCGAAACAGAAGGCTTTATATCACACGACAAGAAATCAGCCCTTAACAACTTAACCGGCGGAAAAAGATTTTTTTGAAAAAATCCCTAACCCCCCGGGTCACAATTTCAGCAAAAATGGTGCCAACCGCTTGCAAATGCTCCCCTGAAAGCTTTGGCGATCGAAACAGAAGGCTTTTTATCACCGGACAAGAAATCAGCCCTCCACAACTTAACCGGCGGAAAATATTTTTTTGAAAAAATCCCTAAGCCCCGGGGTCACAATTTCCGCAAAAATCTGACTTTTGGCAATTCACTCAAAAATGGTGCCAATCGCTTGCAAATGCTCCCCTGAAAGCTTTGGCGATGGAAACAGAAGGCTTTTTATCACAGGACAAGAAATCAGCCCTCCACAACTTAACCGGCGGAAAAAGATTTTTTTGAAAAAATCCCTAAGCCCCGGGGTCACAATTTCTGCAAAAATCTGAGTTTTGGCAATTCACTCAAAAATGGTGCCAATCGCTTGCAAATGCTCCTCTGAAAGTTTTGGCGATGGAAACAGAAGACTTTTTATCAAAGGACAAGAAATCAGCCCCTAACAACTTAACCGGCGGAAAAAGATTTTTTTGAAAAAATCCCTAAGCCCCGGGGTCACAATTTCAGCAAAAATCTGACTTTTGGCAATTCACTCAAAAATGGTGCCAACCGCTTGCAAATGCTCCCGTGAAAGCTTTGGCGATCGAAACAGAAGGCTTTTTATCACACGACAAGAAATCAGCCCTCCACAACTTAACCGGCGGAAAATTTTTTTTTGAAAAAATCCCTAAGCCCCGGGGTCACAATTTCAGCAAAATTCTGACTTTTGGCAATTCACTCAAAAATGGTGCCAACCGCTTGCAACTGCTCCCCTGAAACCTATGACGATGTAAACAGCGGGCTTTTTATCACGGGACAAGAAATCAGCCCTCCACAACTTAACCGGCAGAAAAAGATTTTTTTGAAAAAATCCCTAAGCCCCGGGGTCACAATTTCCGCAAAAATCTGACTTTTGGCAATTCACTCAAAAATGGTGCCAACCGCTTGCAAATGCTCCCGTGAAAGCTTTGGCGATCGAAACAGAAGGCTTTTTATCACACGACAAGAAATCAGCCCTCCACAACTTAACCGGCGGAAAATTTTTTTTTGAAAAAATCCCTAAGCCCCGGGATCACAATTTCAGCAAAAATCTGACTTTTGCCAATTCACTCAAAAATGGTGCCAACCGCTTGCAAATGCTCCCCTGAAACCTATGACGATGTAAACAGCGGGCTTTTTATCACGGGACAAGAAATCAGCCCTCCACAACTTAACCGGCGGAAAAAGATTTTTTTGAAAAAATCCCTTAGCCCCGGGGTCACAATTTCCGCAAAAATCTGACTTTTGGCAATTCACTCAAAAATGGAGCCAAACGCATGCAAAAGCTGCTCTGAAAGCTTTGGCGATGGAAACAGAAGGCTTTTTATCACCGGACAAGAAATCAGCCCTCGACAAACTTAACCGGCGGAAAAAGATTTTTTTGAAAAAATCCCTAAGCCCCGGGGTCACAATTTCAGCAAAAATCTGACTTTTGGCAATTCACTCAAAAATGGTGCCAACCACTTGCAAATGCTCCCCTGAAACCTTTGGCGATGGAAACAGAATTCTTTTTTCACAGGACAAGAAAAGAGCCCTCCACAACTTAACCGGCGGAAAAAGATTTTTTTGAAAAAAATCCCTAAGCCCCGGGGTCACAATTTCAGCAAAATTCTGACTTTTGGCAATTCACTCAAAAATGGTGCCAAGCGCTTGCAAATGCTCCCCTGAAACCTATGACGATGTAAACAGCGGGCTTTTTATCACGGGACAAGAAATCAGCCCTCCACAACTTAACCGGCGGAAAAAGATTTTTTTGAAAAAATCCCTAAGCCCCGGGGTCACAATATCCGCAAAAATCTGACTTTTGGCAATTCACTCAAAAATGGAGCCAAACGCTTGCAAATGCTCCTCTGAAAGTTTTGGCGATGGAAACAGAAGTCTTTTTATCACAGGACAAGAAATCAGCCCCTAACAACTTAACCGGCGGAAAAAGATTTTTTTGAAAAAATCCCTAAGCCCCGGGGTCACAATTTCAGCAAAAATCTGACTTTTGGCAATTCACTCAAAAATGGTGCCAACCGCTTTCAAATGCTCCTGTGAAAGCTTTGGCGATCGAAACAGAAGGCTTTTTATCACACGACAAGAAATCAGCCCTCCACAACTTAACCGGCAGAAAAAGATTTTTATGAAAAAATCCCTTAGCCCCGGGGTCACAATTTCAGCAAAAATCTGACTTTTGGCAATTCACTCAAAAATGGAGCCAAACGCATGCAAAAGCTCCTCTGAAAGCTTTGGCGATGGAAACAGAAGGCTTTTTATCACCGGACAAGAAATCAGCCCTCGACAAACTTAACCCGCGGAAAAATATTTTTTTGAAAAAATCCCTAAGCCCCGGGGTCACAATTTCAGCAAAAATCTGACTTTTGGCAATTCACTCAAAAATGGTGCCAACCACTTGCAAATGCTCCCCTGAAACCTTTGGCAATGGAAACAGAATTCTTTTTTCACAGGACAAGAAAAGAGCCCTCCACAACTTAACCGGCGGAAAAAGATTTTTTTGAAAAAATCCCTAAGCCCCGGGGTCACAATTTCAGCAAAATTCTGACTTTTGGCAATTCACTCAAAAATGGTGCCAACCGCTTGCAAATGCTCCCCTGAAACCTATGACGATGTAAACAGCGGGCTTTTTATCACGGGACAAGAAATCAGCCCTCCACAACTTAACCGGCGGAAAAAGATTTTTTTGAAAAAATCCCTAAGCCCCGGGGTCACAATTTCCGCAAAAATCTGACTTTTGGCAATTCACTCAAAAATGGAGCCAAACGCTTGCAAATGCTCCTCTGAAAGTTTTGGCAATGGAAACAGAAGTCTTTTTATCACAGGACAAGAAATCAGCCCCTAACAACTTAACCGGCGGAAAAAGATTTTTTTGAAAAAATCCCTAAGCCCCGGGGTCACAATTTCAGCAAAAATCTGACTTTTGGCAATTCACTAAAAAATGGTGCCAACCGCTTGCAAATGCTCCTGTGAAAGCTTTGGCGATCGAAACAGAAGGCTTTTTATCACACGACAAGAAATCAGCCCTCCACAACTTAACCGGCGGAAAAAGATTTTTTTGAAAAAATCCCTTAGCCCCGGGGTCACAATTTCAGCAAAAATCTGACTTTTGGCAATTCACTCAAAAATGGAGCCAAACGCATGCAAAAGCTCCTCTGAAAGCTTTGGCGATGGAAACAGAAGGCTTTTTATCACCGGACAAGAAATCAGCCCTCGACAAACTTAACCCGCGGAAAAATATTTTTTTGAAAAAATCCCTAAGCCCCGGGGTCACAATTTCAGCAAAAATCTGACTTTTGGCAATTCACTCAAAAATGGTGCCAACCGCTTGCAAATGCTCCCCTGATACCTATGACGATGTAAATAGCGGGCTTTTTATCACGGGACAAGAAATCAGCCCTCCACAACTTAACCGGCGGAAAAAGATTTTTTTGAAAAAATCCCTAAGCCCCGGGGTCACAATTTCCGCAAAAATCTGACTTTTGGCAATTCACTCAAAAATGGTGCCAACCGCTTGCAAATGCTCCCGTGAAAGCTTTGGCGATCGAAACAGAAGGCTTTTTATCACACGACAAGAAATCAGCCCTCCACAACTTAACCGGCGGAAATTTTTTTTTTGAAAAAATCCCTAAGCCCCGGGGTCACAATTTCAGCAAAAATCTGACTTTTGGCAATTCACTCAAAAATGGTGCCAACCGCTTGCAAATGCTCCCCTGAAACCTATGACGATGTAAACAGCGGGCTTTTTATCACGGGACAAGAAATCAGCTTTCCACAACTTAACCGGCGGAAAAAGATTTTTTTGAAAAAATCCCTAAGCCCCGGGGTCACAATTTCCGCAAAAATCTGACTTTTGGCAATTCACTCAAAAATGGAGCCAAACGCTTGCAAATGCTCCTCTGAATGTTTTGGCGATGGAAACAGAAGTCTTTTTATCACAGGACAAGAAATCAGCCCCTAACAACTTAACCGGCGGAAAAAGATTTTTTTGAAAAAATCCCTAAGCCCCGGGGTCACAATTTCAGCAAAAATCTGACTTTTGGCAATTCACTCAAAAATGGTGCCAACCGCTTGCAAATGCTCCTGTGAAAGCTTTGGCGATCGAAACAGAAGGCTTTTTATCACACGACAAGAAATCAGCCCTCCACAACTTAACCGGCGGAAAAATATTTTTTGAAAAAATCCCTAAGCCCCGGGGTCACAATTTCAGCAAAATTCTGACTTTTGGCAATTCACTCAAAAATGGTGCCAACCGCTTGCAAATGCTCCCCTGAAACCTATGACGATGTAAACAGCGGGCTTTTTATCACGGGACAAGATATCAGCCCTCCACAACTTAACCGGCGGAAAAAGATTTTTTTGAAAAAATCCCTAAGCCCCGGGGTCACAATTTCCGCAAAAATCTGACTTTTGGCAATTCACTCAAAAATGGTGCCAACCGCTTGCAAATGCTCCCGTGAAAGCTTTGGCGATCGAAACAGAAGGCTTTTTATCACACGACAAGAAATCAGCCCTCCACAACTTAACCGGCGGAAAATTTTTTTTTGAAAAAATCCCTAAGCCCCGGGGTCACAATTTCAGCAAAAATCTGACTTTTGGCAATTCACTCAAAAATGGTGCCAACCGCTTGCAAATGCTCCTGTGAAAGCTTTGGCGATCGAAACAGAAGGCTTTTTATCACACGACAAGAAATCAGCCCTCCACAACTTAACCGGCGGAAAAAGATTTTTTTGAAAAAATCCCTTAGCCCCGGGGTCACAATTTCAGCAAAATTCTGACTTTTGGCATTTCACTCAAAAATGGTGCCAACCGCTTGCAAATGCTCCCCTGAAACCTATGACGATGTAAACAGCGGGCTTTTTATCACGGGACAAGAAATCAGCCCTCCACAACTTAACCGGCGGAAAAAGATTTTTTTGAAAAAATCCCTAAGCCCCGGGGTCACAATTTCCGCAAAAATCTGACTTTTGGCAATTCACTCAAAAATGGAGCCAAACGCTTGCAAATGCTCCTCTGAAAGTTTTGGCGATGGAAACAGAAGTCTTTTTATCACAGGACAAGAAATCAGCCCCTAACAACTTAACCGGCGGAAAAAGATTTTTTTGAAAAAATCCCTAAGCCCCGGGGTCACAATTTCCGCAAAAATCTGACTTTTGGCAATTGACTCAAAAATGGTGCCAACCGCTTGCAAATGCTCCTGTGAAAGCTTTGGCGATCGAAACAGAAGGCTTTTTATCACACGACAAGAAATCAGCCCTCCACAACTTAACCGGCGGAAATTTTTTTTTTGAAAAAATCCCTTAGCCCCGGGGTCACAATTTCAGCAAAAATCTGACTTTTGGCAATTCACTCAAAAATGGTGCCAACCGCTTGCAAATGCTCCCCTGAAACCTATGACGATGTAAACAGCGGGCTTTTTATCACGGGACAAGAAATCAGCCCTCCACAACTTAACCGGCGGAAAAAGATTTTTTTGAAAAAATCCCTAAGCCCCGGGGTCACAATTTCCGCAAAAATCTGACTTTTGGCAATTCACTCAAAAATGGAGCCAAACGCTTGCAAATGCTCCTCTGAAAGTTTTGGCGATGGAAACAGAAGTCTTTTTATCACAGGACAAGAAATCAGCCCCTAACAACTTAACCGGCGGAAAAAGATTTTTTTGAAAAAATCCCTAAGCCCCGGGGTCACAATTTCAGCAAAAATCTGACTTTTGGCAATTCACTCAAAAATGGTGCCAACCGCTTGCAAATGCTCCTGTGAAAGCTTTGGCGATCGAAACAGAAGGCTTTTTATCACACGACAAGAAATCAGCCCTCCACAACTTAACCGGCGGAAAAATTTTTTTTGAAAAAATCCCTAAGCCCCGGGGTCACAATTTCAGCAAAATTCTGACTTTTGGCAATTCACTCAAAAATGGTGCCAACCGCTTGCAAATGCTCCCCTGAAACCTATGACGATGTAAACAGCGGGCTTTTTATCACGGGACAAGAAATCAGCCCTCCACAACTTAACCGGCGGAAAAAGATTTTTTTGAAAAAATCCCTAAGCCCCGGGGTCACAATTTCCGCAAAAATCTGACTTTTGGCAATTCACTCAAAAATGGTGCCAACCGCTTGCAAATGCTCCCGTGAAAGCTTTGGCGATCGAAACAGAAGGCTTTTTATCACACGACAAGAAATCAGCCCTCCACAACTTAACCGGCGGAAAATTTTTTTTTGAAAAAATCCCTAAGCCCCGGGGTCACAATTTCAGCAAAAATCTGACTTTTGGCAATTCACTCAAAAATGGTGCCAACCGCTTGCAAATGCTCCCCTGAAACCTATGACGATGTAAACAGCGGGCTTTTTATCACGGGACAAGAAATCAGCCCTCCACAACTTAACCGGCGGAAAAAGATTTTTTTGAAAAAATCCCTAAGCCCCGGGGTCACAATTTCCGCAAAAATCTGACTTTTGGCAATTCACTCAAAAATGGAGCCAAACGCTTGCAAATGCTCCTCTGAAAGTTTTGGCGATGGAAACAGAAGTCTTTTTATCACAGGACAAGAAATCAGCCCTCCACAACTTAACCGGCGGAAAAAGATTTTTTTGAAAAAATCCCTAAGCCCCGGGGTCACAATTTCAGCAAAAATCTGACTTTTGGCAATTCACTCAAAAATGGTGCCAACCGCTTGCAAATGCTCCTGTGAAAGCTTTGGCGATCGAAACAGAAGGCTTTTTATCACACGACAAGAAATCAGCCCTCCACATCTTAACCGGCGGAAAAATTTTTTTTTGAAAAAATCCCTAAGCCCCGGGGTCACAATTTCAGCAAAATTCTGACTTTTGGCAATTCACTCAAAAATGGTGCCAACCGCTTGCAAATGCTCCCCTGAAACCTATGACGATGTAAACAGCGGGCTTTTTATCACGGGACAAGAAATCAGCCCTCCACAACTTAACCGGCGGAAAAAGATTTTTTTGAAAAAATCCCTAAGCCCCGGGGTCACAATTTCAGCAAAAATCTGACTTTTGGCAATTCACTCAAAAATGGTGCCAACCGCTTGCAAATGCTCCCGTGAAAGCTTTGGCGATCGAAACAGAAAGCTTTTTATCACACGACAAGAAATCAGCCCTCCACAACTTAACCGGCGGAAAATTTTTTTTTTAAAAAATCCCTAAGCCCCGGGGTCACAATTTCAGCAAAAATCTGACTTTTGGCAATTCACTCAAAAATGGTGCCAACCGCTTGCAAATGCTCCCCTGAAACCTATGACGATGTAAACAGCGGGCTTTTTATCACGGGACAAGAAATCAGCCCTCCACAACTTAACCGGCGGAAAAAGATTTTTTTGAAAAAATCCCTAAGCCCCGGGGTCACAATTTCCGCAAAAATCTGACTTTTGGCAATTCACTCAAAAATGGAGCCAAACGCATGCAAAAGCTCCTCTGAAAGCTTTGGCGATGGAAACAGAAGGCTTTTTATCACCGGACAAGAAATCAGCCCTCGACAAACTTAACCCGCGGAAAAAGATTTTTTTGAAAAAATCCCTAAGCCCCGGGGTCACAATTTCAGCAAAAATCTGACTTTTGGCAATTCACTCAAAAATGGTGCCAACCACTTGCAAATGCTCCCCTGAAACCTTTGGCGATGGAAACAGAATTCTTTTTTCACAGGACAAGAAAAGAGCCCTCCACAACTTAACCGGCGGAAAAAGATTTTTTTGAAAAAATCCCTAAGCCCCGGGGTCACAATTTCAGCAAAAATCTGACTTTTGGCAATTCACTCAAAAATGGTGCCAACCGCTTGCAAATGCTCCTCTGAAAGCTTTGGCGATGGAAACAGAAGTCTTTTTATCACAGGACAAGAAATCAGCCCCTAACAACTTAGCGGCGGAAAAAGATTTTTTTGAAAAAATCCCTAAGCCCCGGGGTCACAATTTCAGCAAAAATCTGACTTTTGGCAATTCACTCAAAAATGGTGCCAACCGCTTGCAAATGCTCCCCTGAAAGCTTTGGCGATCGAAACAGAAGGCTTTTTATCACAGGAAAAGAAATCAGCCCTCCACAACTTAACCGGCGGAAAATATTTTTTTGAAAAAATCCCTAAGCTCCGGGGTCACAATTTCAGCAAAATTCTGATTTTTGGCAATTCACTCAATAATGGTGCCAACCGCTTGCAAATGCTCCCCTGAAAGCTTTGGCGATCGAAACAGAAGGCTTTTTATCACACGACAAGAAATCAGCCCTCAACAACTTAACCGGCGGAAAATTTTTTTTTGAAAAAATCCCTAAGCCCCGGGGTCACAATTTCAGCAAAATTCTGACTTTTGGCAATTCACTCAAAAATGGTGCCAACCGCTTGCAAATGCTCCCCTGAAACCTATGACGATGTAAACAGCGGGCTTTTTATCACGGGACAAGAAATCAGCCCTCCACAACTTAACCGGCGGAAAAAGATTTTTTTGAAAAAATCCCTAAGCCCCGGGGTCACAATTTCAGCAAAAATCTGACTTTTGGCAATTCACTCAAAAATGGTGCCAACCGCTTGCAAATGCTCCCGTGAAAGCTTTGGCGATCGAAACAGAAGGCTTTTTATCACACGACAAGAAATCAGCCCTCCACAACTTAACCGGCGGAAAATTTTTTTTTAAAAAAATCCCTAAGCCCCGGGGTCACAATTTCAGCAAAAATCTGACTTTTGGCAATTCACTCAAAAATGGTGCCAACCGCTTGCAAATGCTCCCCTGAAACCTATGACGATGTAAACAGCGGGCTTTTTATCACGGGACAAGAAATCAACCCTCCACAACTTAACCGGCGGAAAAAGATTTTTTTGAAAAAATCCCTAAGCCCCGGGGTCACAATTTCAGCAAAAATCTGACTTTTGGCAATTCACTCAAAAATGGTGCCAACCGCTTGCAAATGCTCCCGTGAAAGCTTTGGCGATCGAAACAGAAGGCTTTTTATCACACGACAAGAAATCAGCCCTCCACAACTTAACCGGCGGAAAATTTTTTTTTGAAAAAATCCCTAAGCCCCGGGGTCACAATTTCAGCAAAAATCTGACTTTTGGCAATTCACTCAAAAATGGTGCCAACCGCTTGCAAATGCTCCCCTGAAACCTATGACGATGTAAACAGCGGGCTTTTTATCACGGGACAAGAAATCAGCCCTCCACAACTTAACCGGCGGAAAAAGATTTTTTTGAAAAAATCCCTAAGCCCCGGGGTCACAATTTCCGCAAAAATCTGACTTTTGGCAATTCACTCAAAAATGGTGCCAACCGCTTGCAAATGCTCCCGTGAAAGCTTTGGCGATCGAAACAGAAGGCTTTTTATCACACGACAAGAAATCAGCCCTCCACAACTTAACCGGCGGAAAATTTTTTTTTGAAAAAATCCCTAAGCCCCGGGGTCACAATTTCAGCAAAAATCTGACTTTTGGCAATTCACTCAAAAATGGTGCCAACCGCTTGCAAATGCTCCCCTGAAACCTATGACGATGTAAACAGCGGGCTTTTTATCACGGGACAAGAAATCAGCCCTCCACAACTTAACCGGCGGAAAAAGATTTTTTTGAAAAAATCCCTAAGCCCCGGGGTCACAATTTCAGCAAAAATCTGACTTTTGGCAATTCACTCAAAAATGGAGCCAAACGCTTGCAAATGCTCCTCTGAAAGTTTTGGCGATGGAAACAGAAGTCTTTTTATCACAGGACAAGAAATCAGCCCCTAACAACTTAACCGGCGGAAAAAGATTTTTTTGAAAAAATCCCTAAGCCCCGGGGTCACAATTTCCGCAAAAATCTGACTTTTGGCAATTCACTCAAAAATGGTGCCAACCGCTTGCAAATGCTCCCGTGAAAGCTTTGGCGATCGAAACAGAAGGCTTTTTATCACACGACAAGAAATCAGCCCTCCACAACTTAACCGGCGGAAAATTTTTTTTTGAAAAAATCCCTAAGCCCCGGGGTCACAATTTCAGCAAAATTCTGACTTTTGGCAATTCACTCAAAAATGGTGCCAACCGCTTGCAAATGCTCCCCTGAAACCTATGACGATGTAAACAGCGGGCTTTTTATCACGGGACAAGAAATCAGCCCTCCACAACTTAACCGGCGGAAAAAGATTTTTTTGAAAAAATCCCTAAGCCCCGGGGTCACAATTTCCGCAAAAATCTGACTTTTGGCAATTCACTCAAAAATGGTGCCAACCGCTTGCAAATGCTCCCGTGAAAGCTTTGGTGATCGAAACAGAAGGCTTTTTATCACACGACAAGAAATCAGCCCTCCACAACTTAACCGGCGGAAAATTTTTTTTTGAAAAAATCCCTAAGCCCCGGGGTCACAATTTCAGCAAAAATCTGACTTTTGGCAATTCACTCAAAAATGGTGCCAACCGCTTGCAAATGCTCCCCTGAAACCTATGACGATGTAAACAGCGGGCTTTTTATCACGGGACAAGAAATCAGCCCTCCATAACTTAACCGGCGGAAAAAGATTTTTTTGAAAAAATCCCTAAGCCCCGGGGTCACAATTTCCGCAAAAATCTGACTTTTGGCAATTCACTCAAAAATGGAGCCAAACGCATGCAAAAGCTCCTCTGAAAGCTTTGGCGATGGAAACAGAAGGCTTTTTATCACCGGACAAAAAATCAGCCCTCGACAAACTTAACCCGCGGAAAAAGATTTTTTTGAAAAAATCCCTAAGCCCCGGGGTCACAATTTCAGAAAAAATCTGACTTTTGGCAATTCACTCAAAAATGGTGCCAACCACTTGCAAATGCTCCCCTGAAACCTTTGGCGATGGAAACAGAATTCTTTTTTCACAGGACAAGAAAAGAGCCCTCCACAACTTAACCGGCGGAAAAAGATTTTTTTGAAAAAATCCCTAAGCCCCGGGGTCACAATTTCAGCAAAAATCTGACTTTTGGCAATTCACTCAAAAATGGTGCCAATCGCTTGCAAATGCTCCTCTGAAAGCTTTGGCGATGGAAACAGAAGTCTTTTTATCACAGGACAAGAAATCAGCCCCTAACAACTTAGCGGCGGAAAAAGATTTTTTTGAAAAAATCCCTAAGCCCCGGGGTCACAATTTCAGCAAAAATCTGACTTTTGGCAATTCACTCAAAAATGGTGCCAACCGCTTGCAAATGCTCCCCTGAAAGCTTTGGCGATCGAAACAGAAGGCTTTTTATCACAGGAAAAGAAATCAGCCCTCCACAACTTAACCGGCGGAAAATATTTTTTTGAAAAAATCCCTAAGCCCCGGGGTCACAATTTCCGCAAAAATCTGACTTTTGGCAATTCACTCAAAAATGGTGCCAATCGCTTGCAAATGCTCCCCTGAAAGCTTTGGCGATGGAAACAGAAGTCTTTTTATCACAGGACAAGAAATCAGCCCTCCACAACTTAACCGGCGGAAAAAGATTTTTTTGAAAAAATCCCTAAGCCCCAGGGTCACAATTTCAGCAAAAATCTGACTTTTGGCAATTCACTCAAAAATAGTGCCAACCGCTTGCAAATACTCCCCTGAAACCTATGGCGATGGAAACAGCGGTCTTTTTATCACGGGACAAGAAATCAGCCCTCCACAACTTAACCCGCGGAAAAAGATTTTTTTGAAAAAATCCCTAAGCCCCGGGGTCACAATTTCAGCAAAAATCTGACTTTTGGCAATTCACTCAAAAATGGTGCCAACCACTTGCAAATGCTCCCCTGAAACCTTTGGCGATGGAAACAGAATTCTTTTTTCACAGGACAAGAAAAGAGCCCTCCACAACTTAACCGGCGGAAAAAGATTTTTTTGAAAAAATCCCTAAGCCCCGGGGTCACAATTTCAGCAAAAATCTGACTTTTGGCAATTCACTCAAAAATGGTGCCAACCACTTGCAAATGCTCCCCTGAAAGCTTTGGCGATCGAAACAGAAGGCTTTTTATCACATGACAAGAAATCAGGCCTCCACAACTTTACCGGCGGAAAAAGATTTTTTTGAAAAAATCCCTAAGCCCCGGGGTCACAATTTCAGCAAAAATGTGACTTTTGGCAATTCACTCCAAAAATGGTGGCAACCTCTTGCAAATGCTCCCCTGAAAGCTTTGGCGATCGAAAAAGAAGGCTTTTTATCACACGACAAGAAATCAGCCCTCCACAACTTAACCGGCGGAAAAAGATTTTTTTGAAAAAATCCCTAAGCCCCGGAGTCACAATTTCAGCAAAAATCTGACTTTTGGCAAATCACTCAAAAATGGTGCCAACCGCTTGGACATGCTCCCCTGAAAGCTTTGGCGATCGAAAAAGAAGGCTTTTTATCACACGACAAAAAAATCAGCCCTCCACAACTTAACCGGCGGAAAAAGATTTTTTTGAAAAAATCCCTAAGCCCCGGGGTCACAATTTCAGCAAAAATCTGACTTTTGGCAATTCACTCAAAAATGGTGCCAATCGCTTGCAAATGCTCCCATGAAAGCTTTGGCGATCGAAACAGAAGGCTTTTTATCACACAACAAGAAATCAGCCCTCCACAACTTAACCCGCGGAAAAATATTTTTTTGAAAAAATCCCTAAGCCCCGGGGTCACAATTTCAGCAAAAATCTGACTTTTGGCAATTCACTCAAAAATGCTGCCAACCGCTTGCAAATGCTGCCCTGAAAGCTTTGGCGATCGAAACAGAAGGCTTTTTATCACAGGAAAAGAAATCAGCCCTCCACAACTTAACCGGCGGAAAATATTTTTTTGAAAAAATCCCTAAGCCCCGGGGTCACAATTTCAGCAAAAATCTGACTTTTGGCAATTCACTCAAAAATGGTGCCAATCGCTTGCAAATGCTGCCCTGAAAGCTTTGGAAATCGAAACAGAAGGCTTTTTATCACAGGAAAAGAAATCAGCCCTCCACAACTTACCCGGCGGAAAAGATTTTTTTGAAAAAATCCCTAAGCCCCGGGGTCACAATTTCAGCAAAAATCTGACTTTTGGCAATTCACTCAAAAATGGAGCCAAACGCTTGCAAAAGCTCCTCTGAAAGCTTTGGCGATGGAAACAGAAGGCTTTTTATCACCGGACAAGAAATCTGCCCTCGACAACTTAACCCGCGGAAAAAGATTTTTTTGAAAAAATCCCTAAGCCCCGGGGTCACAATTTCAGCAAAAATCTGACTTTTGGCAATTCACTCAAAAATGGTGCCAACCACTTGCAAATGCTCCCCTGAAACCTTTGGCGATGTAAACAGAATTCTTTTTTCACAGGACAAGAAAAGAGCCCTCCACAACTTAACCGGCGGAAAAAGATTTTTTTGAAAAAATCCCTAAGCCCCGGGGGTCACAATTTCAGCAAAAATCTGACTTTTGGCAATTCACTGAAAAATGGTGCCAACCGCTTGCAAATGCTCCCCTGAAAGCTTTGGCGATCGAAACAGAAGGCTTTTTATCACACGACAAGAAATCAGGCCTCCACAACTTTACCGGCGGAAAAAGATTTTTTTGAAAAGATCCCTAAGCCCCGGGGTCACAATTTCAGCAAAAATCTGACTTTTGGCAATTCACTCAAAAATGGTGCCAACCGCTTGCAAATGCTCCCGTGAAAGCTTCGGCGATCGAAACAGAAGGCTTTTTATCACACGACAAGAAATCAGGCCTCCACAACTTAACCGGCGGAAAAAGATTTTTTTGAAAAAATCCCTAAGCCCCGGGGTCACAATTTCAGCAAAAATCTGACTTTTGGCAATTCACTCAAAAATGGTGCCAACCGCTTGCAAATGCTCCCGTGAAAGCTTTGGCGATCGAAACAGAAGGCTTTTTATCACACGACAAGAAATCAGGCCTCCACAACTTAACCGGCGGAAAAAGATTTTTTTGAAAAAATCCCTAAGCCCCGGAGTCACAATTTCAGCAAAAATCTGACTTTTGGCAATTCACTCAAAAATGGTGCCAACCGCTTGGACATGCTCCCCTGAAACCTTTGGCGATGGAAACAGAATTCTTTTTTCACAGGACAAGAAAAGAGCCCTCCACAACTTAACCGGCGGAAAAAGATTTTTTTGAAAAAATCCCTAAGCCCCGGGGTCACAATTTCAGCAAAAATCTGACTTTTGGCAATTCACTCAAAAATGCTGCCAACCGCTTGCAAATGCTGCCCTGAAAGCTTTGGCGATCGAAACAGAAGGCTTTTTATCACAGGAAAAGAAATCAGCCCTCCACAACTTAACCGGCGGAAAATATTTTTTTGAAAAAATCCCTAAGCCCCGGGGTCACAATTTCAGCAAAAATCTGACTTTTGGCAATTCACTCAAAAATGGTGCCAATCGCTTGCAAATGCTCCCGTGAAAGCTTTGGCGATCGAAACAGAAGGCTTTTTATCACACGACAAGAAATCAGCCCTCCACAACTTAACCGGCGGAAAAAGATTTTTTTGAAAAAATCCCTAAGCCCCGGGGTCACAATTTCAGCAAAAATCTGACTTTTGGCAATTCACTCAAAAATGGTGCCAACCGCTTGCAAATACTCCCCTGAAACCTATGGCGATGGAAACAGCGGGCTTTTTATCACGGGACAAGAAATCAGCTCTCCACAACTTAACCCGCGGAAAAAGATTTTTTTGAAAAAATCCCTAAGCCCCGGGGTCACAATTTCCGCAAAAATCAGACTTTTGGCAATTCACTCAAAAATGGTGCCAACCGCTTGCAAATGCTCCCCTGAAAGCTTTGGCCATCGAAACAGAAGGCTTTTTATCACAGGAAAAGAAATCAGCCCTCCACAACTTACCCGGCGGAAAAGATTTTTTTGAAAAAATCCCTAAGCCCCGGGGTCACAATTTCAGCAAAAATCTGACTTTTGGCAATTCACTCAAAAATGGTGCCAACCGCTTGCAAATGCTCCCCTGAAACCTATGGCGATGGAAACAGAAGGCTTTTTATTACGGGACAAGAAATCAGCCCTCCACAACTTAACCGGCGGAAAAAGATTTTTTTGAAAAAATCCCTAAGCCCCGGGGTCACAATTTCAGCAAAAATCTGACTTTTGGCAATTCACTCAAAAATGGTGCCAACCGCTTGCAAATACTCCCCTGAAACCTATGGCGATGGAAACAGCGGGCTTTTTATCACGGGACAAGAAATCAGCTCTCCACAACTTAACCCGCGGAAAAAGATTTTTTTGAAAAAATCCCTAAGCCCCGGGGTCACAATTTCCGCAAAAATCTGACTTTTGGCAATTCACTCAAAAATGGTGCCAACCGCTTGCAAATGCTCCCCTGAAAGCTTTGGCCATCGAAACAGAAGGCTTTTTATCACAGGAAAAGAAATCAGCCCTCCACAACTTACCCGGCAGAAAAGATTTTTTTGAAAAAATCCCTAAGCCCCGGGGTCACAATTTCAGCAAAAATCTGACTTTTGGCAATTCACTCAAAAATGCTGCCAACCGCTTGCAAATGCTGCCCTGAAAGCTTTGGCGATCGAAACAGAAGGCTTTTTATCACAGGAAAAGAAATCAGCCCTCCACAACTTAACCGGCGGAAAATATTTTTTTGAAAAAATCCCTAAGCCCCGGGGTCACAATTTCAGCAAAAATCTGACTTTTGGCAATTCACTCAAAAATGGTGCCAATCGCTTGCAAATGCTCCCCTGAAAGCTTTGGAAATCGAAACAGAAGGCTTTTTATCACAGGAAAAGAAATCAGCCCTCCACAACTTACCCGGCGGAAAAGATTTTTTTGAAAAAATCCCTAAGCCCCGGGGTCACAATTTCAGCAAAAATCTGACTTTTGGCAATTCACTCAAAAATGGTGCCAACCGCTTGCAAATGCTCCCCTGAAACCTATGGCGATGGAAACAGAAGGCTTTTTATTACGGGACAAGAAATCAGCCCTCCACAACTTAACCGGCGGAAAAAGATTTTTTTGAAAAAATCCCTAAGCCCCGGGGTCACAATTTCAGCAAAAATCTGACTTTTGGCAATTCACTCAAAAATGGAGCCAAACGCTTGCAAAAGCTCCTCTGAAAGCTTTGGCGATGGAAACAGAAGGCTTTTTATCACACGACAAGAAATCAGCCCTCGACAACTTAACCCGCGGAAAAAGATTTTTTTGAAAAAATCCCTAAGCCCCGGGGTCACAATTTCAGCAAAAATTTGACTTTTGGCAATTCACTCAAAAATGGTGCCAACCGCTTGCAAATGCTCCCGTGAAAGCTTTGGCGATCGAAACAGAAGGCTTTTTATCACACGACAAGAAATCAGCCCTCCACAACTTAACCGGCGGAAAAAGATTTTTTTGAAAAAATCCCTAAGCCCCAGGGTCACAATTTCAGCAAAAATCTGACTTTTGGCAATTCACTCAAAAATGGTGCCAACCGCTTGCAAATGCTCCCCTGAAACCTATGGCGATGGAAACAGAAGGCTTTTTATTACGGGACAAGAAATCAGCCCTCCACAACTTAACCGGCGGAAAAAGATTTTTTTGAAAAAATCCCTAAGCCCCGGGGTCACAATTTCCGCAAAAATCTGACTTTTGGCAATTCACTCAAAAATGGAGCCAAACGCTTGCAAAAGCTCCTCTGAAAGCTTTGGCAATGGAAACAGAAGGCTTTTTATCACCGGACAAGAAATCAGGCCTCCACAACTTTACCGGCGGAAAAAGATTTTTTTGAAGAAATCCCTAAGCCCCGGGGTCACAATTTCAGCAAAAATCTGACTTTTGGCAATTCACTCAAAAATGGAGCCAAACGCTTGCAAAAGCTCCTCTGAAACCTTTGGCGATGGAAACAGAAGGCTTTTTATCACCGGACAAGAAATCTGCCCTCGACAACTTAACCCGCGGAAAAAGATTTTTTTGAAAAAATCCCTAAGCCCCGGGGTCACAATTTCAGCAAAAATCTGACTTTTGGCAATTCACTCAAAAATGGTGCCAACCACTTGCAAATGCTCCCCTGAAACCTTTGGCGATGTAAACAGAATTCTTTTTTCACAGGACAAGAAAAGAGCCCTCCACAACTTAACCGGCGGAAAAAGATTTTTTTGAAAAAATCCCTAAGCCCCGGGGTCACAATTTCAGCAAAAATCTGACTTTTGGCAATTCACTCAAAAATGGTGCCAACCGCTTGCAAATGCTCCCGTGAAAGCTTCGGCGATCGAAACAGAAGGCTTTTTATCACACGACAAGAAATCAGGCCTCCACAACTTAACCGGCGGAAAAAGATTTTTTTGAAAAAATCCCTAAGCCCCGGGGTCACAATTTCAGCAAAAATCTGACTTTTGGCAATTCACTCAAAAATGGTGCCAACCGCTTGCAAATGCTCCCGTGAAAGCTTTGGCGATCGAAACAGAAGGCTTTTTATCACACGACAAGAAATCAGGCCTCCACAACTTAACCGGCGGAAAAAGATTTTTTTGAAAAAATCCCTAAGCCCCGGAGTCACAATTTCAGCAAAAATCTGACTTTTGGCAATTCACTCAAAAATGGTGCCAACCGCTTGGACATGCTCCCCTGAAACCTTTGGCGATGGAAACAGAATTCTTTTTTCACAGGACAAGAAAAGAGCCCTCCACAACTTAACCGGCGGAAAAAGATTTTTTTGAAAAAATCCCTAAGCCCCGGGGTCACAATTTCAGCAAAAATCTGACTTTTGGCAATTCACTCAAAAATGCTGCCAACCGCTTGCAAATGCTGCCCTGAAAGCTTTGGCGATCGAAACAGAAGGCTTTTTATCACAGGAAAAGAAATCAGCCCTCCACAACTTAACCGGCGGAAAATATTTTTTTGAAAAAATCCCTAAGCCCCGGGGTCACAATTTCAGCAAAAATCTGACTTTTGGCAATTCACTCAAAAATGGTGCCAATCGCTTGCAAATGCTCCCGTGAAAGCTTTGGCGATCGAAACAGAAGGCTTTTTATCACACGACAAGAAATCAGCCCTCCACAACTTAACCGGCGGAAAAAGATTTTTTTGAAAAAATCCCTAAGCCCCGGGGTCACAATTTCAGCAAAAATCTGACTTTTGGCAATTCACTCAAAAATGGTGCCAACCGCTTGCAAATACTCCCCTGAAACCTATGGCGATGGAAACAGCGGGCTTTTTATCACGGGACAAGAAATCAGCTCTCCACAACTTAACCCGCGGAAAAAGATTTTTTTGAAAAAATCCCTAAGCCCCGGGGTCACAATTTCCGCAAAAATCTGACTTTTGGCAATTCACTCAAAAATGGTGCCAACCGCTTGCAAATGCTCCCCTGAAAGCTTTGGCCATCGAAACAGAAGGCTTTTTATCACAGGAAAAGAAATCAGCCCTCCACAACTTACCCGGCGGAAAAGATTTTTTTGAAAAAATCCCTAAGCCCCGGGGTCACAATTTCAGCAAAAATCTGACTTTTGGCAATTCACTCAAAAATGGTGCCAACCGCTTGCAAATGCTCCCCTGAAACCTATGGCGATGGAAACAGAAGGCTTTTTATTACGGGACAAGAAATCAGCCCTCCACAACTTAACCGGCGGAAAAAGATTTTTTTGAAAAAATCCCTAAGCCCCGGGGTCACAATTTCAGCAAAAATCTGACTTTTGGCAATTCACTCAAAAATGGAGCCAAACGCTTGCAAAAGCTCCTCTGAAAGCTTTGGCGATGGAAACAGAAGGCTTTTTATCACACGACAAGAAATCAGCCCTCGACAACTTAACCCGCGGAAAAAGATTTTTTTGAAAAAATCCCTAAGCCCCGGGGTCACAATTTCAGCAAAAATTTGACTTTTGGCAATTCACTCAAAAATGGTGCCAACCGCTTGCAAATGCTACCGTGAAAGCTTTGGCGATCGAAACAGAAGGCTTTTTATCACACGACAAGAAATCAGCCCTCCACAACTTAACCGGCGGAAAAAGATTTTTTTGAAAAAATCCCTAAGCCCCAGGGTCACAATTTCAGCAAAAATCTGACTTTTGGCAATTCACTCAAAAATGGTGCCAAACGCTTGCAAATGCTCCCCTGAAACCTATGGCGATGGAAACAGAAGGCTTTTTATTACGGGACAAGAAATCAGCCCTCCACAACTTAACCGGCGGAAAAAGATTTTTTTGAAAAAATCCCTAAGCCCCGGGGTCACAATTTCCGCAAAAATCTGACTTTTGGCAATTCACTCAAAAATGGAGCCAAACGCTTGCAAAAGCTCCTCTGAAAGCTTTGGCAATGGAAACAGAAGGCTTTTTATCACCGGACAAGAAATCAGGCCTCCACAACTTTACCGGCGGAAAAAGATTTTTTTGAAGAAATCCCTAAGCCCCGGGGTCACAATTTCAGCAAAAATCTGACTTTTGGCAATTCACTCAAAAATGGAGCCAAACGCTTGCAAAAGCTCCTCTGAAACCTTTGGCGATGGAAACAGAAGGCTTTTTATCACCGGACAAGAAATCTGCCCTCGACAACTTAACCCGCGGAAAAAGATTTTTTTGAAAAAATCCCTAAGCCCCGGGGTCACAATTTCAGCAAAAATCTGACTTTTGACAATTCACTCAAAAATGGTGCCAACCACTTGCAAATGCTCCCCTGAAACCTTTGGCGATGTAAACAGAATTCTTTTTTCACAGGACAAGAAAAGAGCCCTCCACAACTTAACCGGCGGAAAAAGATTTTTTTGAAAAAATCCCTAAGCCCCGGGGGTCACAATTTCAGCAAAAATCTGACTTTTGGCAATTCACTCAAAAATGGTGCCAACCGCTTGCAAATGCTCCCCTGAAAGCTTTGGCGATCGAAACAGAAGGCTTTTTATCACACGACAAGAAATCAGGCCTCCACAACTTTACCGGCGGAAAAAGATTTTTTTGAAAAGATCCCTAAGCCCCGGGGTCACAATTTCAGCAAAAATCTGACTTTTGGCAATTCACTCAAAAATGGTGCCAACCGCTTGCAAATGCTCCCGTGAAAGCTTTGGCGATCGAAACAGAAGGCTTTTTATCACACGACAAGAAATCAGGCCTCCACAACTTAACCGGCGGAAAAAGATTTTTTTGAAAAAATCCCTAAGCCCCGGGGTCACAATTTCAGCAAAAATCTGACTTTTGGCAATTCACTCAAAAATGGTGCCAACCGCTTGGACATGCTCCCCTGAAACCTTTGGCGATGGAAACAGAATTCTTTTTTCACAGGACAAGAAAAGAGCCCTCCACAACTTAACCGGCGGAAAAAGATTTTTTTGAAAAAATCCCTAAGCCCCGGGGTCACAATTTCAGCAAATATCTGACTTTTGGCAATTCACTCAAAAATGGTGCCAACCGCTTGCAAATGCTCCCCTGAAAGCTTTGGCGATCGAAACAGAAGGCTTTTTATCACATGACAAGAAATCAGGCCTCCACAACTTTACCGGCGGAAAAAGATTTTTTTGAAAAAATCCCTAAGCCCCGGGGTCACAATTTCAGCAAAAATCTGACTTTTGGCAATTCACTCCAAAAATGGTGGCAACCTCTTGCAAATGCTCCCCTGAAAGCTTTGGCGATCGAAAAAGAAGGCTTTTTATCACACGACAAGAAATCAGCCCTCCACAACTTAACCGGCGGAAAAAGATTTTTTTGAAAAAATCCCTAAGCTCCGGAGTCACAATTTCAGCAAAAATCTGACTTTTGGCAAATCACTCAAAAATGGTGCCAACGCTTGGACATGCTCCCCTGAAAGCTTTGGCGATCGAAAAAGAAGGCTTTTTATCACACGACAAAAAAATCAGCCCTCCACAACTTAACCGGCGGAAAAAGATTTTTTTGAAAAAATCCCTAAGCCCCGGGGTCACAATTTCAGCAAAAATCTGACTTTTGGCAATTCACTCAAAAATGGTGCCAACCGCTTGCAAATGCTCCCCTAAAACCTACGGCGATGGAAACAGCGGGCTTTTTATCACAGGACAAGAAATCAGCCCTCCACAACTTAACCGGCGGAAAAAGGTTTTTTTGAAAAAATCCCTAAGCCCCGGGGTCACAATTTCAGCAAAAATCTGACTTTTGGCAATTCACTCAAAAATGCTGCCAACCGCTTGCAAATGCTGCCCTGAAAGCTTTGGCGATCGAAACAGAAGGCTTTTTATCACAGGAAAAGAAATCAGCCCTCCACAACTTAACCGGCGGAAAATATTTTTTTGAAAAAATCCCTAAGCCCCGGGGTCACAATTTCAGCAAAAATCTGACTTTTGGCAATTCGCTCAAAAATGGTGCCAATCGCTTGCAAATGCTCCCGTGAAAGCTTTGGCGATCGAAACAGAAGGCTTTTTATCACACGACAAGAAATCAGCCCTCCACAACTTAACCGGCGGAAAAAGATTTTTTTGAAAAAATCCCTAAGCCCCGGGGTCACAATTTCAGCAAAAATCTGACTTTTGGCAATTCACTCAAAAATGGTGCCAACCGCTTGCAAATACTCCCCTGAAACCTATGGCGATGGAAACAGCGGGCTTTTTATCACGGGACAAGAAATCAGCTCTCCACAACTTAACCCGCGGAAAAAGATTTTTTTGAAAAAATCCCTAAGCCCCGGGGTCACAATTTCCGCAAAAATCTGACTTTTGGCAATTCACTCAAAAATGGTGCCAACCGCTTGCAAATGCTCCCCTGAAAGCTTTGGCCATCGAAACAGAAGGCTTTGTATCACAGGAAAAGAAATCAGCCCTCCACAACTTACCCGGCGGAAAAGATTTTTTTGAAAAAATCCCTAAGCCCCGGGGTCACAATTTCAGCAAAAATCTGACTTTTGGCAATTCACTCAAAAATGGTGCCAACCGCTTGCAAATGCTCCCATGAAAGCTTTGGCGATCGAAACAGAAGGCTTTTTATCACACGACAAGAAATCAGCCCTCCACAACTTAACCGGCGGAAAAAGATTTTTTTGAAAAAATCCCTAAGCCCCAGGGTCACAATTTCAGCAAAAATCTGACTTTTGGCAATTCACTCAAAAATGGTGCCAACCGCTTGCAAATGCTCCCCTGAAACCTATGGCGATGGAAACAGAAGGCTTTTTATTACGGGACAAGAAATCAGCCCTCCACAACTTAACCGGCGGAAAAAGATTTTTTTGAAAAAATCCCTAAGCCCCGGAGTCACAATTTCAGCAAAAATCTGACTTTTGGCAATTCACTCAAAAATGGAGCCAAACGCTTGCAAAAGCTCCTCTGAAAGCTTTGGCGATGGAAACAGAAGGCTTTTTATCACCGGACAAGAAATCAGGCCTCCACAACTTTACCGGCGGAAAAAGATTTTTTTGAAGAAATCCCTAAGCCCCGGGGTCACAATTTCAGCAAAAATCTGACTTTTGGCAATTCACTCAAAAATGGAGCCAAACGCTTGCAAAAGCTCCTCTGAAACCTTTGGCGATGGAAACAGAAGGCTTTTTATCACCGGACAAGAAATCTGCCCTCGACAACTTAACCCGCGGAAAAAGATTTTTTTGAAAAAATCCCTAAGCCCCGGGGTCACAATTTCAGCAAAAATCTGACTTTTGGCAATTCACTCAAAAATGGTGCCAAACGCTTGAAAATGCTCGCCTGAAAGGGTTGGCGATGGAAACAGAAGGCTTTTCATCACAGGACAAGAAATCAGCCCTCGACAACTTAACCGGCGGAAAATTTTTTTTTTGAAAAACTCCCTAAGCCCCGGGGTCACAATTTCAGGAAAAATCTGACTTTTGGCAATTCACTCAAAAATGGTGCCAAACGCTTGCAAATGATCGCTGAAAGGTTTGGCGATGGAAACCGAAGGCTTTTTATCACAGGACAAGAAATCAGCTCTCCACAACTTAACCCGCGGAAAAAGATTTTTTTGAAAAAATCCCTAAGCCCCGGGGTCACAATTTCCGCAAAAATCTGACTTTTGGCAATTCACTCAAAAATGGTGCCAACCGCTTGCAAATGCTCCCCTGAAAGCTTTGGCCATCGAAACAGAAGGCTTTTTATCACAGGAAAAGAAATCAGCCCTCCACAACTTACCCGGCGGAAAAGATTTTTTTGAAAAAATCCCTAAGCCCCGGGGTCACAATTTCAGCAAAAATCTGACTTTTGGCAATTCACTCAAAAATGGTGCCAACCGCTTGCAAATGCTCCCCTGAAACCTATGGCGATGGAAACAGAAGGCTTTTTATTACGGGACAAGAAATCAGCCCTCCACAACTTAACCGGCGGAAAAAGATTTTTTTGAAAAAATCCCTAAGCCCCGGGGTCACAATTTCAGCAAAAATCTGACTTTTGGCAATTCACTCAAAAATGGAGCCAAACGCTTGCAAAAGCTCCTCTGAAAGCTTTGGCGATGGAAACAGAAGGCTTTTTATCACACGACAAGAAATCAGCCCTCGACAACTTAACCCGCGGAAAAAGATTTTTTTGAAAAAATCCCTAAGCCCCGGGGTCACAATTTCAGCAAAAATTTGACTTTTGGCAATTCACTCAAAAATGGTGCCAACCGCTTGCAAATGCTACCGTGAAAGCTTTGGCGATCGAAACAGAAGGCTTTTTATCACACGACAAGAAATCAGCCCTCCACAACTTAACCGGCGGAAAAAGATTTTTTTGAAAAAATCCCTAAGCCCCAGGGTCACAATTTCAGCAAAAATCTGACTTTTGGCAATTCACTCAAAAATGGTGCCAAACGCTTGCAAATGCTCCCCTGAAACCTATGGCGATGGAAACAGAAGGCTTTTTATTACGGGACAAGAAATCAGCCCTCCACAACTTAACCGGCGGAAAAAGATTTTTTTGAAAAAATCCCTAAGCCCCGGGGTCACAATTTCCGCAAAAATCTGACTTTTGGCAATTCACTCAAAAATGGTGCCAACCGCTTGCAAATGCTCCCCTGAAAGCTTTGGCCATCGAAACAGAAGGCTTTGTATCACAGGAAAAGAAATCAGCCCTCCACAACTTACCCGGCGGAAAAGATTTTTTTGAAAAAATCCCTAAGCCCCGGGGTCACAATTTCAGCAAAAATCTGACTTTTGGCAATTCACTCAAAAATGGTGCCAACCGCTTGCAAATGCTCCCATGAAAGCTTTGGCGATCGAAACAGAAGGCTTTTTATCACACGACAAGAAATCAGCCCTCCACAACTTAACCGGCGGAAAAAGATTTTTTTGAAAAAATCCCTAAGCCCCAGGGTCACAATTTCAGCAAAAATCTGACTTTTGGCAATTCACTCAAAAATGGTGCCAACCGCTTGCAAATGCTCCCCTGAAACCTATGGCGATGGAAACAGAAGGCTTTTTATTACGGGACAAGAAATCAGCCCTCCACAACTTAACCGGCGGAAAAAGATTTTTTTGAAAAAATCCCTAAGCCCCGGAGTCACAATTTCAGCAAAAATCTGACTTTTGGCAATTCACTCAAAAATGGAGCCAAACGCTTGCAAAAGCTCCTCTGAAAGCTTTGGCGATGGAAACAGAAGGCTTTTTATCACCGGACAAGAAATCAGGCCTCCACAACTTTACCGGCGGAAAAAGATTTTTTTGAAGAAATCCCTAAGCCCCGGGGTCACAATTTCAGCAAAAATCTGACTTTTGGCAATTCACTCAAAAATGGAGCCAAACGCTTGCAAAAGCTCCTCTGAAACCTTTGGCGATGGAAACAGAAGGCTTTTTATCACCGGACAAGAAATCTGCCCTCGACAACTTAACCCGCGGAAAAAGATTTTTTTGAAAAAATCCCTAAGCCCCGGGGTCACAATTTCAGCAAAAATCTGACTTTTGGCAATTCACTCAAAAATGGTGCCAAACGCTTGAAAATGCTCGCCTGAAAGGGTTGGCGATGGAAACAGAAGGCTTTTCATCACAGGACAAGAAATCAGCCCTCGACAACTTAACCGGCGGAAAATTTTTTTTTTGAAAAACTCCCTAAGCCCCGGGGTCACAATTTCAGGAAAAATCTGACTTTTGGCAATTCACTCAAAAATGGTGCCAAACGCTTGCAAATGATCGCTGAAAGGTTTGGCGATGGAAACCGAAGGCTTTTTATCACAGGACAAGAAATCAGCTCTCCACAACTTAACCCGCGGAAAAAGATTTTTTTGAAAAAATCCCTAAGCCCCGGGGTCACAATTTCCGCAAAAATCTGACTTTTGGCAATTCACTCAAAAATGGTGCCAACCGCTTGCAAATGCTCCCCTGAAAGCTTTGGCCATCGAAACAGAAGGCTTTTTATCACAGGAAAAGAAATCAGCCCTCCACAACTTACCCGGCGGAAAAGATTTTTTTGAAAAAATCCCTAAGCCCCGGGGTCACAATTTCAGCAAAAATCTGACTTTTGGCAATTCACTCAAAAATGGTGCCAACCGCTTGCAAATGCTCCCCTGAAACCTATGGCGATGGAAACAGAAGGCTTTTTATTACGGGACAAGAAATCAGCCCTCCACAACTTAACCGGCGGAAAAAGATTTTTTTGAAAAAATCCCTAAGCCCCGGGGTCACAATTTCAGCAAAAATCTGACTTTTGGCAATTCACTCAAAAATGGAGCCAAACGCTTGCAAAAGCTCCTCTGAAAGCTTTGGCGATGGAAACAGAAGGCTTTTTATCACACGACAAGAAATCAGCCCTCGACAACTTAACCCGCGGAAAAAGATTTTTTTGAAAAAATCCCTAAGCCCCGGGGTCACAATTTCAGCAAAAATTTGACTTTTGGCAATTCACTCAAAAATGGTGCCAACCGCTTGCAAATGCTACCGTGAAAGCTTTGGCGATCGAAACAGAAGGCTTTTTATCACACGACAAGAAATCAGCCCTCCACAACTTAACCGGCGGAAAAAGATTTTTTTGAAAAAATCCCTAAGCCCCAGGGTCACAATTTCAGCAAAAATCTGACTTTTGGCAATTCACTCAAAAATGGTGCCAAACGCTTGCAAATGCTCCCCTGAAACCTATGGCGATGGAAACAGAAGGCTTTTTATTACGGGACAAGAAATCAGCCCTCCACAACTTAACCGGCGGAAAAAGATTTTTTTGAAAAAATCCCTAAGCCCCGGGGTCACAATTTCCGCAAAAATCTGACTTTTGGCAATTCACTCAAAAATGGAGCCAAACGCTTGCAAAAGCTCCTCTGAAAGCTTTGGCAATGGAAACAGAAGGCTTTTTATCACCGGACAAGAAATCAGGCCTCCACAACTTTACCGGCGGAAAAAGATTTTTTTGAAAAAATCCCTAAGCCCCGGAGTCACAATTTCAGCAAAAATCTGACTTTTGGCAATTCACTGAAAAATGGTGCCAAACGCTTGAAAATGCTCCCCTGAAAGGTTTGGCGATGGAAACAGAAGGCTTTTTATCACCGGACAAGAAATCTGCCCTCGACAACTTAACCCGCGGAAAAAGATTTTTTTGAAAAAATCCCTAAGCCCCGGGGTCACAATTTCAGCAAAAATCTGACTTTTGACAATTCACTCAAAAATGGTGCCAACCACTTGCAAATGCTCCCCTGAAACCTTTGGCGATGTAAACAGAATTCTTTTTTCACAGGACAAGAAAAGAGCCCTCCACAACTTAACCGGCGGAAAAAGATTTTTTTGAAAAAATCCCTAAGCCCCGGGGGTCACAATTTCAGCAAAAATCTGACTTTTGGCAATTCACTCAAAAATGGTGCCAACCGCTTGCAAATGCTCCCCTGAAAGCTTTGGCGATCGAAACAGAAGGCTTTTTATCACACGACAAGAAATCAGGCCTCCACAACTTTACCGGCGGAAAAAGATTTTTTTGAAAAGATCCCTAAGCCCCGGGGTCACAATTTCAGCAAAAATCTGACTTTTGGCAATTCACTCAAAAATGGTGCCAACCGCTTGCAAATGCTCCCGTGAAAGCTTTGGCGATCGAAACAGAAGGCTTTTTATCACACGACAAGAAATCAGGCCTCCACAACTTAACCGGCGGAAAAAGATTTTTTTGAAAAAATCCCTAAGCCCCGGGGTCACAATTTCAGCAAAAATCTGACTTTTGGCAATTCACTCAAAAATGGTGCCAACCGCTTGGACATGCTCCCCTGAAACCTTTGGCGATGGAAACAGAATTCTTTTTTCACAGGACAAGAAAAGAGCCCTCCACAACTTAACCGGCGGAAAAAGATTTTTTTGAAAAAATCCCTAAGCCCCGGGGTCACAATTTCAGCAAATATCTGACTTTTGGCAATTCACTCAAAAATGGTGCCAACCGCTTGCAAATGCTCCCCTGAAAGCTTTGGCGATCGAAACAGAAGGCTTTTTATCACATGACAAGAAATCAGGCCTCCACAACTTTACCGGCGGAAAAAGATTTTTTTGAAAAAATCCCTAAGCCCCGGGGTCACAATTTCAGCAAAAATCTGACTTTTGGCAATTCACTCCAAAAATGGTGGCAACCTCTTGCAAATGCTCCCCTGAAAGCTTTGGCGATCGAAAAAGAAGGCTTTTTATCACACGACAAGAAATCAGCCCTCCACAACTTAACCGGCGGAAAAAGATTTTTTTGAAAAAATCCCTAAGCTCCGGAGTCACAATTTCAGCAAAAATCTGACTTTTGGCAAATCACTCAAAAATGGTGCCAACGCTTGGACATGCTCCCCTGAAAGCTTTGGCGATCGAAAAAGAAGGCTTTTTATCACACGACAAAAAAATCAGCCCTCCACAACTTAACCGGCGGAAAAAGATTTTTTTGAAAAAATCCCTAAGCCCCGGGGTCACAATTTCAGCAAAAATCTGACTTTTGGCAATTCACTCAAAAATGGTGCCAACCGCTTGCAAATGCTCCCCTAAAACCTACGGCGATGGAAACAGCGGGCTTTTTATCACAGGACAAGAAATCAGCCCTCCACAACTTAACCGGCGGAAAAAGGTTTTTTTGAAAAAATCCCTAAGCCCCGGGGTCACAATTTCAGCAAAAATCTGACTTTTGGCAATTCACTCAAAAATGCTGTCAACCGCTTGCAAATGCTGCCCTGAAAGCTTTGGCGATCGAAACAGAAGGCTTTTTATCACAGGAAAAGAAATCAGCCCTCCACAACTTAACCGGCGGAAAATATTTTTTTGAAAAAATCCCTAAGCCCCGGGGTCACAATTTCAGCAAAAATCTGACTTTTGGCAATTCGCTCAAAAATGGTGCCAATCGCTTGCAAATGCTCCCGTGAAAGCTTTGGCGATCGAAACAGAAGGCTTTTTATCACACGACAAGAAATCAGCCCTCCACAACTTAACCGGCGGAAAAAGATTTTTTTGAAAAAATCCCTAAGCCCCGGGGTCACAATTTCAGCAAAAATCTGACTTTTGGCAATTCACTCAAAAATGGTGCCAACCGCTTGCAAATACTCCCCTGAAACCTATGGCGATGGAAACAGCGGGCTTTTTATCACGGGACAAGAAATCAGCTCTCCACAACTTAACCCGCGGAAAAAGATTTTTTTGAAAAAATCCCTAAGCCCCGGGGTCACAATTTCCGCAAAAATCTGACTTTTGGCAATTCACTCAAAAATGGTGCCAACCGCTTGCAAATGCTCCCCTGAAAGCTTTGGCCATCGAAACAGAAGGCTTTGTATCACAGGAAAAGAAATCAGCCCTCCACAACTTACCCGGCGGAAAAGATTTTTTTGAAAAAATCCCTAAGCCCCGGGGTCACAATTTCAGCAAAAATCTGACTTTTGGCAATTCACTCAAAAATGGTGCCAACCGCTTGCAAATGCTCCCATGAAAGCTTTGGCGATCGAAACAGAAGGCTTTTTATCACACGACAAGAAATCAGCCCTCCACAACTTAACCGGCGGAAAAAGATTTTTTTGAAAAAATCCCTAAGCCCCAGGGTCACAATTTCAGCAAAAATCTGACTTTTGGCAATTCACTCAAAAATGGTGCCAACCGCTTGCAAATGCTCCCCTGAAACCTATGGCGATGGAAACAGAAGGCTTTTTATTACGGGACAAGAAATCAGCCCTCCACAACTTAACCGGCGGAAAAAGATTTTTTTGAAAAAATCCCTAAGCCCCGGAGTCACAATTTCAGCAAAAATCTGACTTTTGGCAATTCACTCAAAAATGGAGCCAAACGCTTGCAAAAGCTCCTCTGAAAGCTTTGGCGATGGAAACAGAAGGCTTTTTATCACCGGACAAGAAATCAGGCCTCCACAACTTTACCGGCGGAAAAAGATTTTTTTGAAGAAATCCCTAAGCCCCGGGGTCACAATTTCAGCAAAAATCTGACTTTTGGCAATTCACTCAAAAATGGAGCCAAACGCTTGCAAAAGCTCCTCTGAAACCTTTGGCGATGGAAACAGAAGGCTTTTTATCACCGGACAAGAAATCTGCCCTCGACAACTTAACCCGCGGAAAAAGATTTTTTTGAAAAAATCCCTAAGCCCCGGGGTCACAATTTCAGCAAAAATCTGACTTTTGGCAATTCACTCAAAAATGGTGCCAACCACTTGCAAATGCTCCCCTGAAACCTTTGGCGATGTAAACAGAATTCTTTTTTCACAGGACAAGAAAAGAGCCCTCCACAACTTAACCGGCGGAAAAAGATTTTTTTGAAAAAATCCCTAAGCCCCGGGGTCACAATTTCAGCAAAAATCTGACTTTTGGCAATTCACTCAAAAATGGTGCCAACCGCTTGCAAATGCTCCCCTGAAAGCTTTGGCGATCGAAACAGAAGGCTTTTTATCACACGACAAGAAATCAGGCCTCCACAACTTAACCCGCGGAAAAAGATTTTTTTGAAAAGATCCCTAAGCCCCGGGGTCACAATTTCAGCAAAAATCTGACTTTTGGCAATTCACTCAAAAATGGTGCCAACCGCTTGCAAATGCTCCCGTGAAAGCTTTGGCGATCGAAACAGAAGGCTTTTTATCACACGACAAGAAATCAGGCCTCCACAACTTAACCGGCGGAAAAAGATTTTTTTGAAAAAATCCCTAAGCCCCGGGGTCACAATTTCAGCAAAAATCTGACTTTTGGCAATTCACTCAAAAATGGTGCCAACCGCTTGCAAATGCTCCCGTGAAAGCTTTGGCGATCGAAACAGAAGGCTTTTTATCACACGACAAGAAATCAGGCCTCCACAACTTTACC